>NW_008583336.1:0-1108 GCF_000691845.1 Merops nubicus | reverse complement strand
CCTGCTGAAGGGCCTCCCTACCCTCAAGGAGATCAACACTCCTACCCAGCTTGTTGTCATCTGCAAATTTACTGAGGGTGCGCTCAATCTTCTCGTCATGAACATTGTTGAAGATGTTAAACAATCCTAATAGTGAGCCCTGAGGAACACAATTACTTCAGAATGTTTTACATACAGCCCAATCTTTCAATCTTTTCTTTGTATCCAGTGCATAGCTGTATTGCTTCTTCCTGCTGCTGGGGGTTCTCACAAGACTAAGAGCCCAAAGGAAAACTGCTGGGCCACCCCAATTATATAGGGTCAGCAAAAGGGACAGTGCTTGAGATCATGACCAACCAGACCGCAACAGTTGTTTTGGCAGGGTTTCTTAAGAGTGGAAAGATGTGGAAGTGGTAAAGTGGTTTGGAATTTAAGCAATGACATTGCCTTATCATCTGAGATACAGAAGTTATGACTGTAACAGCATCTTGGCAGCAGTTTTAATTGTTGGCTAAATAATTATAGCATGTTCTCTCCAGTAAAAATGATGAAAGATAGGTGCTGCTATAGACAGTTACTCAAAATAGGCAAAATTGCATATATGACTGTGCATTTTACGTTATTTGACAGTTCTCTGAACTTCTCATACGTGAAAGTTTCTATGCAGAGGATCTAAAGGAAAGGAGAAAGAAAATGACACCCTGGTCTGTGTAGTAGTCTGTGTAGTGGTCTGTGTAGTATTCCTTTTAATCCATAAATATAGAGGCATCCAAAACCATTGCTAATATCAAGTACATAGAACAGATGTGAAGCTTAGAACAATTGCCAAAATGCTGCTAATATTCTAGTATTCTAGTTTTCTAATATTCTATATATTTTAATAGTCTAACATTCTAGTTCCATGTAAACCTGATACTGAATGTCTAATATTGCTAATACATTTTTGCCCATTGCCATAGCACCAGCATGCAAGCCACAGTTTGATTTCACTTGGAGAGACCCATCAGCAGTGCTGGGGCAAGGGGAGAGCCTGTAGACTTTGCCTTGTAGCCTCCAAGGCAGGCATGCGATATGACCAAAAGGACATTATGGCCAAGCGTGACACAGTCAGAGGTCCCACGGTTCTTCC
>NW_008583335.1:0-2716 GCF_000691845.1 Merops nubicus | reverse complement strand
CTCGCTGTGAACACGGGTTCGCCGCATGTGAGCATGCTATGTGAGCATGATACCAAGTACTACAAATGTTCAGCTTAGAACTGTCAAGCCACACATAAAATATTGATACCTCACATTGGCAGGGTTAATAGTGTTATTTTAATTGAAAACACACTGTGGGTGATTAGTCAAACTTGGTGCGTCTTGAACTCTAAGATAAAGATGCCTTCTGGCTGGACCTCCTATGCAATTAGCACTATGACCCTCATGTGCTCTTCTCTGTTATTAATATGATTGGTCTAATATGAGTATTAAATATCATTCATTAACCTGTTGTGAACCATCTCAGAAACCATCTTTGAATAATAGACTACATTCCCTTTTCTAAATCCATTTACTAGCAGGGAGAGCAAAAAGGATGAAGACAAGCTTTCTCCATTAGAATGACTGGTATAGTGATCAGCCATATTTAGTGTATGAAATTACGAAAGATCAAATTAAGTAACAAGGTATATCTGGCTCATTAGTAATGGATGATCAGGTGCTCATTATGTTGAATTTCCACCCTGTTCAGAAGATGAATGCACATGCCAGAACAGAAATAAGCTAACTGACCCCGCCTGAAAATAAACTAACGAACATCTGGAAGTTCAGTTTTCTGCACTCACAACTCTTCTCTTCTCTTCTCTTCTCTTCTCTTCTCTTCTCTTCTCTTCTCTTCTCTTCTCTTCTCTTCTCTTCTCTTCTCTTCTCTTCTCTTCTCTTCTCTTCTCTTCTCTTCTCTTCTCTTCTCTTCTCTTCTCTTCTCTTCTCTTCTCTTCTCTTCTCTTCTCTTCTCTTCTCTTCTCTTCTCTTCTCTTCTCTTCTCTTCTCTCCCTCCTCTCCTCTCCTCTCCTCTCCTCTCCTCTCCTCTCCTCTCATCTTTCCTTCTTTTATTCCTTACTTCCTCCCTCCCTCCTTCCCTTTCTCACTCTTTCTTTTTTAAACAAAGCTATTTGGATTGGAATCTTTTACTTCTTATTAAGTCAATTTGCCTACGCACTACTTATTCGAAAACTGCAGACTATTATTAGCACTAGGTGAATAAAATAAAATAAAAAAAAAAAGTTATTTTGGAAGGGAAGCATGCTCTTCTGTGGGGTCAGATCTTCAACTGATAAGAATCAAGTATTCCACTGGCTTCAGTGGAGTTACATTGTTTACACTGGCTGAGGAAAACGCCCAGCAAAAGAATATTATCTACCATAAGCAAGATTGAATTTTTAACAGGAACTGATTATAGTTTTGCTGATTTTTCTGGTTCAGTATTTTGCCTTAATAACACTCTGAATTGAGTACTGTTGCTATGGTCCTATGTGAAAGCTTCACAATTTCAAATTTTTTCCCCATGTCACATACATGGACTCATCAGAACTCCTGGCTTCTGATGTGTGAGGCAGCCCTACTCTGGTCTGAAGACAAGGACACATATGTGGCAGAATGATTACTTAAGAAGGGTGTTGAGGTTTACCTTATCTGATGGGTAAGGTTAGCCCCATCACAGAGGAAGGGCCATGGATTTACATCACTGGAAGAATGAGAGGATAAGATCAAGGATGCTCTGTGGCCTCTGCTCTCCATTAGGAAGCACACACTTCTGGATTTGTGAAATCCAGTGTGCTCCCTTCCACTTCATGGGCAAGGAGTCAGCTGTGCTCTGTGTGCTCTTATGGGCCCCACTGGGAGCTGGGTGATGGGATGCTGCCTTGCAAATGTGTGAGGTGTAGGCATGACAGTGTAAGAAAGATCCTTTCCAACAGCTCCAGCTCACAACATCTGAGACTTGGCAGGTCAGTGTAAAACAGTCTTCCTGCCAAGGAGAAATCAATGTCTGTGTTTCATAACCTATACTTGTTTGAAGTAGGAATCTGAGTCCCCACTAACAAAGGTCTATTTTTAATGGTTTTAAAGGGGATGAGCCTTCCTCAGGAAGTATATAATTACTCTAGATATTCCTATCAGAAAGGATACGAGACAGAAGATTTCCTGATTCTTCTCTCTCGTATCCAGCATGCTATTTCATTAAGGCATAATATTTTACAGCATGCTTCCAAATGACTTGAATAAGTTGTCCTGGTTTGGGGTGAATAGAGCTGGTTCTGCTCTGTGATTTTACTTTTTAACTAAAGTTTCTCTAATTAATTGCTCTATCTGAGTTAGCAGCATTTTCATAAACTATCTGGCTGTAGCAGTGATAAGACTTCATGTTTGGAGTTACTGCCAGGGATTGGTGTGCAGACCAAGGCCACTACTAAGCTTGTATCCCACACGGAGGGGGGCAGAGAGCACCCCGCACCTGCGGGGAGAAGTGGACAGGATAACTGACCCCAAGATTCACCAGTGGAGTATTCCATCGCATAGCCCTCATAGCCCGTAGGAGCTGGAGGATCAGGAGGGGAAGCCCTTCCCTCGCCCCTTCCGCGCTTCTTTTTTTTCCGTCTGCTGCTGCTGGGCTGCTGGCTGCTGCTGCTGCAGTGGACGGCATCTGAGGAGGACTTCATCCATCCTGCCTTTGATCTCAACTCCTGTGTTCCTGAACTGAGTTCCAGAATCCAGCTCCTGTGCCCAGTCACTGTCTGTGGCCAAGTCCAGCCTGGGATCCTCTCCCTGAGGACCTTCTCCCCAGCCGGGGGTGATGGTGACGTATTGCCATCAGGGGGGAGTTGGCTTTGGGACTAACCTTGTATATTTGTATATA
>NW_008583334.1:60061-68328 GCF_000691845.1 Merops nubicus | reverse complement strand
GTTATGAAAGACTTCATTGTATTTGCCCATACAAAAGACATACTGAAATCTTTGCATTTCACCTCCTAGAAGACTCATATAAACATGATGAGTGATAATCCTGTTGAAGGCTGTTGCCAGTTGCCCTTGTTGAACTTGCTTCAGTTTGAATAAGTTTAAGGATGTATTAGAACAGAGCCTGGTGTCTTCTTAGCACTCTGATTGTCACCTCCCAGGGCTCTGACTCACCCCCTTATGCAGGCAGTGTTACCCCTCTTCTGGGCAGGCGTTTGGACCCTTATGTTACTGTTAATTAGCTGTCATGCATAGTCTGTGCTTCCAGAATCTTCTTGAAATGGGAGGGGAGGCAGCAGTTATGTAATCTCTCTGCTCTGTCCTCCACTGGCTGCGGGGAAGCCTGGCAACAGAAAAGTGCTGTACCACCTCTGAGATGTTAGCTCTCTCCCCACTCTTGACCCTGTCTTCCAGCTCCTGTGTCACCACAAAAGTTATCCCCCAGATTCAAACCCCATCCAAACTTCTTTGAATGTTTGAGACATCAAATCTAATATCGCTGGACCATCACACTGGTTGTGGGCAAAAACAGGAACTTTTTTTTAGATACAATATATAAATATATGCTCATTAATTATTGCCTAAATAATTCAGGCTTGGTTTTATTATTTTTTTAAAAAAAAAAAAAAAAATTTTCCTCTTGGGCTGCATTCAATTGTTTTGACTACAAGTGAAGGCCACTGATGCCTAAACTTACCCAGTGACTTGTAGTCACTTGATGTAGTATTTAGGCAGATCTGAATCAAGAGAGAGGTTTGTTTGATGCCATATCCTTACATATGTCTAAGCATATATTTACCGGTTAAAAGGGCGAGATAGACACAGTCATTGTCATGCATATCTAGGACAGGATAATGTAATATGATAATCATAGAATCACTATGGTTGGAAAGGACCTCTAGGATCATCAAGTCCAACCTTCTTCCCCATATTTCCTTAACCACTAAAGCATAGCCTCAAGTGCCAGATTCACTCGTTTTGAACACTTCTAGGGATGGTGACTCCACAACCACCGTAGGCAGCCCATTCCAGTGCCTGACCACTCTGTCAGAGAAGAAATTCTTAATATCAAATTGAAACTTCCACTGGCGTAACATGACTCCATGTCCTCTTGTTCTGTCATCAGTAATTTGGACAAAGAGACCAACACCAGTCTCATTACAACCTCCTTTTAGGTAGTTGTAGCAAGCAATAAGGTCTCCTCTCAGTCTCCTCTTCTCCAGGCTAAACACCCCCAGTTCCCTCAGTAGGTCCTCATAAGGCATGTTTTGTCCAGCCCTCCCCCCAGCCTCATTGCCCTTCTCTGGCCCTGCGCCAGCACCTCAACATCCTTCTTACTCTGTGGTGCCGAAAACTGGACACAATACATAAGCTGTGACCTCACCAGTGCAAGGTGCAGGGGCACAATCACTTCCCTTCTCCTGCTAGTCACAAAATTTTTGATAGAGACCAGGATGCCGTTGGCCATCTTGGCCACCTGGGCACACTGCTGGCTCATGTTCAGTCGGCTGTCCACCAACACCCCCAGGTCCTTTTCACCAGGCAGTTTCCAGCCACTCGTCCCCAGGCCTGTAGCATTGCCTGGGGTTGTTGTGACCCAAGTGCAGGACCTGGCACTTGGCCTCATTAAATCTCATACAGTTGACCTCAGCCCATTGTTCCAACCTGTCCAGATCCCTCTGCAGAGTCTTCCTACCCTCAAGCAGATTGACACTCCCACTCAATTTTGTGCTATCTGCAAATTTACTGTAGGTGCATTTGCTTCCCTCTTCTAGGTAATTGATAAAGATATTAAACAAGACTGGTCCCAAAACTGAGTTCTGAGGGACACTGCTCATGACTGGACGCCAACTGGATTTAACTTTGTTCAAAATCACTCTCTGAGCTCGGCCATCTAGCCAGTTTTTAACCAAGCAATGAGTGCACCTGTCCAGGCCATGAGCCGCCAGTTTCTCCAGTAGAATGCTGTGGGAAATGGTGTCAAATGCCTTACTGAAGTCCAGGTAGAAAACAGCCACCGCTTTTCCCTCATCCACTAGATAAGTCACCTGATAATAAGAAGGAGATCTAGTTGGTCAAACAGGACTTGCCCTTCATGAATCTGTGTTGGCTGGACCCGATTCCCTCTGTTGTCCCACACTTGCCACGTGATCGCCCCCAAGATGAACATAATATAACATTATGTCTTATAACAATATGTGCAGTGATGTCAGCTTCAAGAAGTTAGCTCTGGACACCCTCCTGATACAGCCCAGGGCCATAGCCAAAAAAACGGAATATAACGTGAATGATGTGCCTGAGTTGGACATATTCTATTCATGTCATGGGTGTGCCACGTGTAAAAATAGGTGGGTTTATGGCTGTTAAGGTCCAAGGTGCTCCCGTGTTTGTGTTCCCATCAGCTGTGCTACACAGACATAGAAGCAGAGAACAGTCAACTTGAATTTTTAGGCATGAACATTTTAGAACTGTATTAGCTTGATATTTTTCTCCCATTTCAACCTGTCAGTCTGATAAAAATATTTAATCTTTTGAGTTCCAGACTTCCTGATAACTAGTATAACGTCTGTTTTATAGTCTGTTTAGAACACACCTTTGATTTCTGCCTTTACATATTATTTAAACTAATTAAGTTATTTCACTACCGTAACCTTTAGTTCATAGCAGTGTTATAAAAGAAATCTGGTGACTCAGTGATATAATTATGAGCATTTTATATAATTTGAAGTTATTAAGAATTCTTGGAGATGTCAGGAAGAATATCAGCCCTGCAAGCAGCTAAAAATGTCAAGCTTACAACCCTATACAAATGTATTGATGTTCAACTCAGCACTAAAATCCTTAAGCTCATTATGAATGTTGTTCAGAAGAAAGTACTTCTTTCCTTCTGAGACTGGTGGAAAAATACTTTCAGAAACACATTTCAGTTGCTCAGATAAATGTCGGTTGTCTTTTTGCATATAGCTAAAGTACTTAGTAAAGCTTAACTCAGTGCAGTTCTGTACAAATAGACAACTAGCTTATAAATATCATTCCACTACCAATATTTATATAAAACTTTGCTACTGCTTGGAGATCTGATAAAACCTGTGCTGAAAGAAATTAATGGAATTAGAGCTTTTAGGATTCTCACGATTAGAGATGCATTTATGGAAATCATTATGTACAGTGTAATTCTTGGGGGGAAAAAAAAAGGTTAGTATATGTAGTAGGTTATAATAGATTACTAACCAGGTTACTGATAATAGGTTACTAATAAATTCTTAAGGTAGATACCTACATCATTAGGTTACCAATAGAGTGAAAGAGGTGTGCTTAGCTGCTGATACTTACCACAACATCTGCAAAGTAATTTTTAATAGTGGAGAGTATCTGCCTTAGGTTTGTATAATGGTTGACATGGCAAAGCCCACTTTCCATCATACACATGGACTTCAGGAACATAATATCATGATGTCATGCTTTAATTGGTTAAGTGTATTGCATATTAATGTATTAGCATGTGGTAGTGGGTAAGATCAAATCTACATCTGTGCAACTATCCTTTATTAAACAACTGCAAACTACAGAGGCTTGCTGAAGAGCATAAAGAGAAGTAAGCATGTATCACCACATAACTCTTCTTCTGCCTCATAAATTAGCAAAATAAGAAAACAAAAAGTCCAGATTGCCTGAGTACAAATTTAAGTAAATGCCTTTTATGCCTTCCTACTTTTTGTATTAATTGTATAACTCTGCTTCTAATATCCTATCTTTATTTTATAAGAGCATGCTTCAGAGTCTTCAGCCAGGTTTTGGTATCATTATGCTCAATTTTGGTCCACCAACATGCAATCAATGTCTGTTATTCATCTCAATCAGTTTGCAGATTACCGTGTAGCTGTTTGGTTAGACTGTTTAAGCAATATAGCTTCTTTCACTATAGCCTTTAACATAATGCATTCCTCTGTGCTAATAGACATTCTTTTACAGCATATTGAGAATTTCTATGTTAAACATAGTTTATTTTACAGACCTGATATCTGTGTATATTTTTAGTATTCTGATTTCATTGAAGAATGTCTTTGTTAATATACCCCATTATTTAAACTTCAGATTTTAAAAAGTAAAAAAAAAAAAAGTCTAAACACTCTCAGCATTTCAAATTTGGTTAGGTACAGCCAGTATAAAACACACATTCTTTTCAGCTATATGATATGCCCATTAGTAATAGAGCTAGGTGGGGACAGTCTAGAGCTTTAGCAGAGTGGGTGACCTAAAAACAACCTTGGAGGAAGATTCTTATAGAGAAGATCAAGCCATGAGAAGAGCACAAACTGCACCAGCTCTTTCTTTATGCATTTCCATGAACAACTCAATGATGTCTTTTTTTAAAGCCATCATTTTATTTTAATATTTCTCAGTGAAAACATGCAGCATGTTTATAGATATTGTTTGTTGAGTAAGTCTACATGTGTGGTGTTATATCAGTACCCATATTAATTAATACCTGTTTTTTTAAAGCCATAGAATTATTCTGGTTGAAAGAGAGATTTAAGATCATGAAGTCCAGCTGCTAACCCAGCATTGCCAGGTCACCACTAAACTGTGTCCTTAATTGCCTTATCTACATGTCTTTTAAAAACTCCAGGGATGGTAACTCCACCACTTCTGTGGGTAGCCTCTTACAGTGCCTCAGAACCCTGTCAGTGAAAAAATGTTTCCTGATGTCCAAACCAAACCTCCCGTGGTGCAGCCTGAGCCCATTTCCTCCTTTGGACCTGCTCCAGCACGTCAGTGTCCTGCTTGGAGGGAGTGGCCCAAAACTGAATGCAGTTTTCAAGGTGTGGCCACGCCAGTGCTGAGTACAGGAGGGCAATCACTTCACTAGTCCTGCTGGTTATGCTATTTGTGATAGAACTTAGTTTTCTAAATTTCTGAAATTATCCATTTGTGTAACTTTATCTTGAAATTGAGTGTCTTGTCCTGGTTATGAATATTTGCATGTGTGTGTGAATTAAGCCACAACGGGAAAGGAGGGAGAGAGCCTACTTTACCTTTGAGTGCCCAAACCCATTGGCCTAGTCTTTCATTGCTGAGTTGCAAGCCCGTAGGATTGAGGAGGGGGAATACCGAATCTCTTTGAATTGCTGGAGCTGGGAAGCTAGCCTATACACAGCTGGTACTCGATGTCTGCCCAGTCCTTTATCATCAGGGTGCTGGTATATGACATTGGTATGCTCCATACAAACCTTTAGCAGCACTGGATGTCATCCAGATCCTTGGAGGTCTAATTATCGTCCAGGTCAAAGTAGACCTCCTCCACCACCGCTAAATCCCAGCGTGGTATGTAAGATTATTTTGTAAAACTGGTGTCTTATAAATGCTGGGAAAAAAATGAAAAATCTGGACTTTTGTTCATAGGCATTTTTTTTACCTTTTAAACTAAGTTACTAAAATTCATTAAAATCTTTTGGTGCTTTTAGGATTTTGGTGATGCTATTAATATTATTTTTTTTTGACTAGTTTATCTATGAAAAGATAGAAGATGTAGTCAGGCTTGGGTCATTAAACAGTTTCTGCATCATTTGTGTCTTCATTGTAGTGTTTATTGGTTAGCTTAAATGTCACTTTCCATTTAGCACTTGATAATCAACAAATAGTTTCCATATGATTTCAAATGGTCAATTAAATTTAATCCAAAATATTAAACCCACCATTCATACCTGTAGTTCTTACTGAAGTAAGATCTATGGAAAATACTAAGCAACAGCTGAAGATTTTCATTTACATATGCAGATATATATTAGTAAGATCCTCTGTAAATAATTGATTTATTTCACTAAAGAGTTGCTTTGGAGTTCTCCAGTACTTTATTCTTTCCAAGTCCTTTCCCTAACTGTGTGATTTATCCATTCAGCTCATAAACAGACATTAATTTCACACTTTGACTGAAATTGATTTGACATGTGAACACCTCCACCTGTTACAAAGTCAGCATATCCTCCAGAACACCTTTTTTACATTACTCTGTTTTATTTGCAATTTAGATTAAAGCAGGTTATTATTGTTCAAGATTAAACAATGCTTTATCTTTACATTGCTATGAAATTTGACAAAAACAATAGTTTGTAAACAAAAATATTTTCAAGAAAAAGTTTTAGACTTTTTTCATTTATTTCTTATAGATGTCAGTATATAAAAATAGAATCCATTCAGACTCTTTATTAAATGTGTGAATTGCTGAATAAGGTTAACAAAAGAGATAATTATATCAAATTTAGTATTGTGTGGGCTTGCACGTGAAGTTTTGCATCTAAACACTTCTGAGTGTACAGTACCGCTCAGTTTTATTTTAATCATGAAGAATTAAAAACACAAGAAAATGGATCTTCTAAAGTGTACAGTCTTGTTCTCTGAACATAGCTCATAAAATATTGTATGGTGAAGATTTCTAAGTGCAAAGAGTAATGAACTACACTATTGGGGTGTTTGCAGTTGAAGTCACATAGTATGTGGTGTAAAAACATCATATTAATGCAATAAATAAAATATTTTCAGGAAGGAATGAAATTTGGAGAACAGTACAAATTGTCTTAATTACTAACAGATTTGGTCTGTAAAACGATAATACAGCTTTAAAAACATTTATGCCATTTTTTAGTAATTTGAGATTTAATTACAGACCAATCTTCTACTCTCTTGTACCTTCCCAAGCCAGTATAGCCATGGTCAATCCTTTATTAAGTAGAAAATTATGCACGCTTCATGGGAAGATTTTAAAGGAGCATTTCCTTTATGATTTGCTTGCAGGTTTGGTATTAGTATAGTGTTTTAAAAGGATCTTTATTCTTTCCTTTCAGTATCCAAAGAATGATTTAGTGTTTAAGGAACTTATAGTAAGCAGAGTATTACGTACTTTAAAACAAAATCAGTACAGTTAGAACACACAATAAAACAATGAATGTTTTACAGATATTCTAGCAGTGTCAGTTGTATTATATAAACTAAGTACATGACACTTTGTAAATACAGATGTAATCTAGTTCCTGTCCATATCCCTAGGTATGCCTGTAGATGAGTTTTTCCTCTCTTTTGAAAGAAAACCAAAGTTAAGATAATTTCCCGCAGGTAGTGAGTATATTTTGTGTTTTTTTAGATGTCAGTAGTCTTACTGACATTTGTATGCTTGCATAAACTTCTTCATAGAACAAAGAATTCAAGTGCTTAAAACCAAATTATATATATGAACCTTTTGGATTTTTCCTATCATCTGGAGCACTCGCTATATTTCAATATGACTGTCTTTGATGATTCTGAGGTCCTACATTTTTTGCCAGTTATTTTCAGAATGCGTATATGGCCTCTGCATGAATTAGCAAAAAATGGTTTTGCACAGTCACCTTTATATAGAGCGTGATAAAAAAAATACCTCAAATCTATCAATGCTTCTATTGTGTTCTATTAGTATGCTGTAGAAAAGATTACCAAGTTTTGCTGAGAAGCATTTCTCAAGCTTATTCAGCTTGAAACTGAATTTTGTTGGAGTTAGGATTCCAAATATTATCATAAACAGTTGAGTTTGTTGAGTTTGCTTTAACATCTAACCACTGTTTGGAAACGTTGCCTTGTGCTACATTGCTAATAGTAGCATGTAGAGAAAAGAGGAGGAATTTTGTAGAATTTTATCAAGGACTGGATGTCAAAGAAAACATTAAACTTTTAAAAACCATTTCCATTCATTCTCACAATGTGCTCAAGAAAAGTGGGCACAATGTATGCTGGGATTCTCTTCTCCCTTGCCAAGATTATACCTCGGCTGTTTTTTTTTTCTCTACGATACAGATATTTGGATGAACTATTGGGGTGCTTTCACCAAACCATGTTCCCTGATAGGAAGAGCATAAATGTACGTTGACATTTTACTTGTGCTCTTTGACAAAAACTAAATGCTATTGTCTTTTTCAGCTTCTCCCCCAATGTAAGTCCAAGATTTCAGGATGTTGCAATGAGTTAAAACCACTGCTATTCACTCATTGTATAATGAATATTTTCTTGTCACATCCCACCCCCTGCAGAGGATTATGAGCTTCATATTAGAGGCCTTGAAAAGATTATCTTCATTTTTTCTTTAAATTTGATTTGAATAAATCATTTTAACTAAAGCTACACAAAGCAGTGTTACTCAGAGCAACACATCATGTCTGAAATGTAACTACATGAAATGTAATAAG
>NW_008583334.1:19722-60030 GCF_000691845.1 Merops nubicus | reverse complement strand
GAGTGGTGATCATGACCCCAGCAAACATCCCACTTTTCTTTCCAAGCTAAAAGCTAGTACCAGTCAACGTACTATTTCTGTATATATGCACGGAAATAAATTGTGAATGTATGTAGGAATCATGCAACTTTTTCAAGAACTCAAGACTTGTGTTGCCTGACATTTTTACACCCTCAAAGGTAACTCTGAGAAAAGTGTTCTTTGAGATTTAGTCTTTAGATTCTTGTCTTTAGATTCTAGTTCACTGTAGCAGTTAAAATTAAATTCTGAGTTTCACTAGTGATTCTAATAATTTAGAAACTACAAAATTGATACTCTAAGTGGCCTAAATGACAAGATAGAACAAGTAAGACAAGAACTTTTCTGGTTGTGGACACACATCATGTAAGAGCACAGTATTTTCCAGTGTGCATGGAAACCTAAAGGAAATAAGGAATAAAAAAAAAAAAAAAACAACAAAAAAAAACTAGACATAATGTTAGTAACACTTGTCAAATATCATAACGTAACAGTTTTTATTTTAGACAAATTTCTTTGTGAAGAAGTAAAGTATTTTACTTCGGTGAAACTATGGAAGCCACAGTTAAGCTTAATTATACATAACTGTAACAAGCACAGAACTTTGTTGTAGTGACTTGTTGGGATTTTCAGGTTTGTACAATTACCTTCCAGAGACAAGCAATATTCAGAGGCAGGTTTTTTGTTTGTCGTTTTACTTTATTTATTTTTAAATCACTAGCATAACCCAATTTATCCCTTTTTCTTAGGGCTGTGAAAGTGGAAAAACAAGATACTGAATTGAATTTTTCCAGCTCTGCCCAGTCTATAAAGTCAAATAGTAGCATGCTTTTGTGAGATTTCAGATCTTTAACTACTCTTACTGAAAAGAACACATTAATTTTATTTATTTTCTTGTATGTATATTATCTGAACAAACTATTTGCATGTTCATCTAGGTATACACTGTTTTGGTATGATTATATGGAATCCTAAGGTGTGAAGCTTTTTTTATTTGTCTGCAGAGTAGTTTTATGTTAAGTTTTATTCCTCAAACATCATGTTATAGTAGGGACAAAAAAGTCTTGTTTGCCTTGTCCTTGTTGCTGAATCTTTGGTCAGGTTGACATATTTGGAAAGAAAAGGAAAGTATGTCCTCCTTAAGCACAGCCCAAGGCTCCCAGGTGGCCAAGAGGACAGCAGTAAAGAAGGAAAGAGGCTCAGCAAAAAAAAAAAAATTATAATCATGTGAGATACAGGTAAAAGGAAGCTCTTTGTAGATGGAAGGGAGCCCGTGCAATAAAGTTTTAAAGTTAATCAACAAGAGAAACTTTTTCTTAGAGATGTCAACAGAAATTGTACATCCCCCCAAAAATGCTAAAAGTTTCTGGACTGAGCGCAACCCAGGAGTGCAGGATTTGTCTTGCTTCATGATAGTACAAGAGGAAACAGCCCTGAGTTGCACCAGAGGAGGTTTGAGTTATATAGTAGGAAAACTTTCTTCACAGAAAGGATTGTCAAACATTGGAACAGGCTGCACATGGCAGTGGTGGAGACACCATCCTGGAAGGTATGTAAAAGACATATAGATGTGATGCTTAGGGACATGGTTTAGTGGTGACCTGGCAGTGCTGGGTTAACTGTTGGACTTGTTGGAAGAGACCTTTAAGATGATCAAGAATCCTTATATGGCTCTACGATTCTTTACTGATCTAGAATTAAGTAAAATTATTCATGAGCCCACACTGCACTAATATTAGTATGTTCAGTTGCAGTGTAATCACCTTTCCTATTTCAAATACTACCAAAGCATCTTTCTCCCTGTTTATCCATATCCATGGATAGGTTCCAAAGCTAAGATTTTTTGTTTGAGCAGTGACTACTTCTATAACCTGCATTAGAAGCATACCAGTTTTGAAACTCCAACGTCCCACACCTGACCTCCCTTTTAATCCTCTATTTTGTTTGGTGAAACTGCACCCATCACCTCAGATCTTTAAACAGGATAAACACTTACCTGTTGTAACGTACAGTAGTAGAGACTCAAGAAAGTAAGGTCCTTCCATCTAATATTATTTTACAAAACTGTTGGCTGCTATAGGCTTGAAATTTTGATATTTGCTTTTTCCTTTGAAGGGTATGAGAAAAAGCAGCACTTATGGGGGTGCATATACACAAGAAGACACATACACTTACAACATATGTCACAGCATCTTGAAAATACAATAGGTATTTATTAACTATTTTTCTGTAATATCATTTGTATTAGAGATTGTTAGGATTGGGCTAAAAAGTATGTACTAAGCTAGTTGAAGCAGTTCTTTTGCCTGATAATTCTTTATTCACATTTATGCTTTGAGATACTATCATTATCTAATTTTAATCCATTTAGTGGGTGCTAAATTGATTATCTATGATGCCAGTTCTTAATTAGGATGTCATGTGTTGCTAATTTAAACGGTTGAAAGAAGTCCAAATATATTGTCAACCATGTTTATAATCTAAAAATCATATTGCTTGTATGACATGACAAATTTTCCATAAAAGCATGTTAATTGATGAAAATACAATTAACATTTTTAAGCATTTAGAAATAGACTTTATATATAGACTGTAGAAATAGACTGGTTTTACAATTCTGTAATTACACAGGTCAATTTACATGCACTTTTAAAATACTGGTAGTTCAATGATTCTTTTCTTGATAACTACCATGTCTTCCTTGTCAGGACTTTAAGACAATTTTTGGTAAAGAAGTTCAAGGATATTCTGTTTTAGAGGAAATAAGCATACTACTTTCCCAGTTGGAAAAGCCAAATTACACAGATATTTGTATAATTCTCTGGGTCCTTTTTTCTCTGTTTTTTGAGACAGTTTATACATGTGACCTTGTCCTGTCAGCTGGGACTTCCCTTGTCCTCCATAAATTCTGGAAGATAATTGTTAATTGTTCATATACTGCTTCAGTTTAAGTACTTTAATGTGAATTTAATTAGGCTCTGTTCCTTTGGATAAGTCTACATTTTCTAAATAGTCCTTAACCTGTTCTCTTCCAACTCTGCCCTTTACTCAATTTTCTTTAAACTTTTGTTATTGTTCAGGTTCCATATCAGAACTCAGGATAGGCTTCCACAGAATGAAGTATAAAAAAATGAAGTATAGAGTGATAAATCAAGAGAGAGAGCTAATCCCAGAGTCACTTCCCTCTATCTAGTGATGTATAGGTCCGTACTTTCTAAGATTTTCTTCATGTGTTTGTCTGGTCATTTATTGAAAACATATACACATTTATGTCTCCCCCTAAAATATATTTCTACTCTAGTCAATTGGTCCTGCAGTTCCTCAGAAGTAATAACTTGGATCTTTTGTTTTCTTTCCCTTCTTTTTCCCTTCTTTCTTCTTCCTTTCTTATATGGAAGAGCAGAACTACATACAATATTCAACATGCAAATGAAACAGGAGTTTGTATGTTGTCAGAATACTATTTTTTGTTTTGGTCACTGTTCCATTCCTAGGAGTTCCTAATATTTTCAGTAGCTTATAATTCAGTGAAACTACATTTATTATGCCAGAGTTCTTATTCCTGAATGGCAATTGTCAATTCAGAGCCTATCATTGTGCCTGCCAGCTCAGAATATTATTTTCCAGGTTTATTTTTCTGCTCTTATCAATAATGAATTTAATCTACTGCTTCATCAGTCAGCTAGTTTCATTGAAACTTTTCTACAACAGTAACAGTCTTCCTCATCCCTATTCAGACTTGGTCTGCACCTACCCTGGACATGTAAAATTGATTGTAAACAAACCACTATTTTATTTTTCTGTATTACATCATAAAATAGTACAGAGTAAATATTAAACTTAAATAACATATTTTTTTGAAAAAGGTTTGATTTTTTCCTCCTTAAATTGTTTTATTAATTTAAATTATTTTATATTATATTGTAAGATATGATGTGATAGAAAATTATGCATTATTATTAACAACAAGTTATCCATATGCTAAGACAGCAAACTGTTAGCTTAAATGGACTTCCTTATAAAAAAAAATATATTAGTTTTCCATCTATCTGACTGCAAGGTCATGTTTTAGATATTTGGGGTTTTTTTGTTTTTTGTTTTTTTAATGTTGATACAGATGCAATAAGGTAGAAACAACAAAAATTAATCTAGCTGGATGTGATCTTTTTGATAACAGCAAGGACAAAACATTTCAGAGACACTGTGAGAATCTCTTAGGATGCTGCTGAGAACTATATGATCTGTGAAGGAGGCCTTCTCTTTTCATAGTTGGAGACTGATAATAAATTATACTGTAAAATTTCTTTGTGGAAGTTTAGTGGAATAATGATAAAATTGTGATAATATGTAAAATTATCATGTAATGCCACCCTGTGTTTAGCTATAGGCCAACCTCATTTTAGCTTTAATAGTTAGTTTTACAGTATAATTATGTACTAGCTGAAATATTTTGTTCTATTAGTCTTGATTTATCATTTTCACTTTCTGTAGTTGTTCCCATGCTACTCTGCAAGTATCATATCTATAATGTCTGGAGATGTATTGTGGAGAAAACAAGACTTAGGGGGGATCTAATTAATGTGTATAAATATGAGGGCTGGTTGTTAAGAAGAAAGGGGCACCTTCTTTTCACATATGCCCTGCGACAGGACACGGGACAATGGATACAAGTTGGAGCATAGGAAGTTCCACCTCAACATGATGAAGAAGTTCTTTACTGTAAGGGTCACAGAGCACTGGAACAGGCTCCCCAGGGAGGCTGTGGAGTCTCCTTCCCTGGAGGCTTTTAAGACCCGTCTGGATGCGTTCCTGTGTGACCTGCCCTAGACTAGATGGTCCTGCTCTGGCAGGGGGGTTGGACTCGATCTCCAGAGGTCCCTACTAACCCCTAACATTCTGTGATTCTTTGATCTGTGATTCTGTGTGATAATATTGTTCTTTTACTTATGTACTTTTCTGCAATCCTGAGCATCTCTCTAACCTTTCTCTTTTTATAAGGGTTTCTCTTTGTATGAGGGCTTCTGCATTTGTCTTTAAATCTGTCAGATATTATGACTTAAGGCAGGTAGGTATGAAGAGGCGTGAGGAACAAGAAGAAACAAACTAAATAAAATGAGAAAAATATTCAATATTCAATGTTCAATTATCTTGTATTTTATATTTTCTTGTATTTAAAACATGAATCTGTGGCCTGTCATATATGAGTTTAGATGTTCAACTGGAAAGGCCTTATCTGACACAGACTTAAACTTCCATACTTTTTTTTTTTTTTGGGTAAATGTGTACCTGTGTCAGCTCTCAACTTCCCTTAACCTATCTTGACTATGGCTAAGATGATCATTACAAAATGTCATCAAATCAATGAATCTAGGTTTTAGAGGTATTGACTTCAAATTTTGGATAGACTTTGAACTACCGATACTTCTGTATCTTTTCTGTGAAACAATGAATCATTGTGTAATCCACGTGTTTAAAATACTTATGTAGTTTTAACTGTGTTTATATATGTGAATTATTAAAGTGTGAGGATATTATTAATAGTCTAAAGGTTGTAAAGTTGTATCTAGCTACAGATTTAGTGATTTGATGAATCGATCATCCAGGCTAGAATGATGGACAGTGTGGATGAAAACAACTTAATGGTATTAAAAATCTCCTTTTAACAGTGTATTTGTAATCTAGTAACAAAGGGGGGGAAAAGGCAAATTACTACCATGACTAATAAATTTAAGACTACCAAATGTTATAAACTGTGAAGCATTTTGGTACATATTTCAAACACCTAAGTCAAAACCTTTCATCAAAAGTACTTGAATTGCCTTGTGACAACTTTTAAACAGTAGTCCTAATACTTATTTGGATGCTTAATATTACTTTAGAATTGCCACGTTTCTTTCTTTGAAATAAAACACAGCAAGAGAAATGTCTTTGATTAAATTCAGAGGGATATGATCTCTGCAGAAATCTCATCTTGTCATTCTTCCAACATTAAAGAGCGAATATTCCCTGAAACTCAGCAAATATTTCTGGTTTACAAACAAGATGAAAAGTCCCTTTCCCCAGGCTACTGAAAGAGTACATGAAAGGCAGAAACAATTGAATAAGATCAATGTTAATATTTTGGTAACCAGAGGAAGCTGATATTTATACTTGAGATCGAGAGCTTATTTGCAACGTTCATGAAGTTCACACAGCTCTAAGGACTCAGATCAAAAGAAATCCAGCATTGAATGAGTATGCAGAATAATCATAAAGGAACAGGGGTTTTATTGCTACAATTTATGTAGGTTAGCATAGCTTTTATTTTCATGTTTATCATTTTAAGAACCTCTTCTGTCCCATATGATTTTTCTAAGAGCTCAACACAGCTCAAACCTAAGTCAGAAGAATGTTCTCTTTTTAGCAAACATATATATTGTCTCTTTGCAATTTATGAAGCAGAATAATTGGTGCATGTGTTGAAATAATAGGCACAATGCACTTTAACTGAATTTAGATGCTTAAAAAATTTGTTCTCTGAACAAAGAAGTAGAGGTTGGGAAGGTACCAGAAGAGACAATGAAATAAAAAACTGTGTTAAATTCCAGAGGACGTGAAAAGGTTGGTAATTGTTACATACCTATGCTACTCTAGATCTAGTTATAAACAAATAGCATTCTTTATATATAAATACAAACCCCTGAATTTGGCCTCCTGTCTTCCCGAAGTTTTGGTCTGTGATTAATGTACGTGATGGAAATCTAGCTCTTTAGTAAAGAGAAATGTACAGTCTTGCATCTGACTTAATCTGCTTTGTTCTGTCACTTCCTCATGAATTCCTGAATACTAAGAAAGTAAATATTTAACATTGTGTTCTGCTGCTGGCATATTTTTTACATGGATTTATATTTTGCAATACTTTAATAAAATATTCAGATATTATAACTGAGTTTTCTACTAAATGTCTATATCTTTTTATGGGGTAGGGAAGTTTTGTCTTCTTAACCACTACAGACCTGCAATCCGTCTATCTATGAGAAATTCAGTCAGTTAAGACAACTTTTTGAGGTTTCGGTATTTTTCAAATAATTTGGAAGGAAATTATCTAATGCATGCATTAATTGTAATACAAGAGCAAAGACAGATGTTGAATCAAAAAAGTGCATGAAAAGTTATTAATGTGTCTTTTTTTTATTTTTTTCTGATGTGAAAATAACAGATCTTTGTTTCTGTAACATTAATTGGTAGAATATTAATTGATCTAAAATGATGGCATTGACAGTAACATGTGTAACGTAATAAGAATGGTATGATATGTGTATTATAGTAAATCTTCATGCCAGGAAATTTACATGAAAAGAAGGTAAAAATGAATGTTATCCATTGAAATGAAATAGGTGACTTCTCTCAACCTGATAACTTGGTTTCGACTGGACTATGTTTTCTGTTAATGATAGAGAGATTTCAGGGTTTGTGAAGGTGTGGATTTCTAGAGCTGAACTGAATTTTTCAAACTTTTTATTGTCAAAACGCAAACAAGATGTCGTCTGAAGTGTTTTATAAATTTGTGAAATTTGCTAAATTGTTTTTTATGTTGAACAAAGAGGCACGTACCCTGAAAGCTGAAATAAGAGACAGTTAAATCATTTCATTTTGACATTTTTATGAGTTATTTGGCTTTTCAATGTAAAATAATTTGATTTGAAAGTTCCTTCTCTAGATATTTTAAGAAAGAACCTAAAATTCATCATTAAAATAAATTTTATGTGACAGATGTTATTAAAGCTTTATTTTTCCAAAAAGTAAAAGTATTTTAAAAAATGTTTGACCTGGAATTAGCTTTTTGATACATATGACTACTTGTTTGTGCAATTTAAAATTTGGATTTTTAAAATCCAAGTTACATCTCCACCCCAAGTAAAAGTGGACTTTCTTGGATAAAGGGTATATGCTAAGGTGCACAAAGTATTTTCTCCAGAGTTTATCCTGCATTTTTGCCCTCCTCATTAAGAGCTTTTCAACCTGTCAGAAAGCTTAATTCATGGTAATTTCTGTTGAAAGTTTTAGTTCAGTGATCCATGCTCCTCTCCAAGGGCTTGTTGTATCTCCTGAGAGTTAGAAAGCATCCTGATCTGTCTTCTACTCCAGTAAATTCATTAATTAAAGATATTTTTATACTTTCTCTGTAGACTATGGAAAGAAACACATGTTGCTTTCTTTTAAGAGATAAATCTTCAGTAATGCCTTTGGCAGAACCTTGCAGACAGTTTGCCTACTGATACTCCTGAGGGAGTATTGCTCTGATCTTCAGGACACAACAGGTTTTAGGAGAAGAGTGTTTATGATCAGTCTCACATGCTGGATTAGATACAGATCTGCTACCAGTGGAGGAAATGAACTTTTAAAATGCAATTAAAATGTACTTTCTGGTTTTCTGTAGCTTTCTACATTTTCATGTAGGATGTGGAGCTGTAGATAACTCATTTCCAGCGCTCCACTGTGAGGCAGTAGGAACAAATGTCTCATTAGGAGCAGGCAGGTGAAACTATATTGAAGCTTTTGTAAATACATAGGGTTTTGAATCCTTATTTACAAATATTAGTTATGATATTATTCTACTGATGTTTTATTATATTTGCATACTGGACTTTTTGGAAGCTGTTTTCATTCATTTGATACAATCCAGCTTTCTTGTAAAACAAAATCTTTAAATAAAACAACTGACTCTGGAATGGATTTGAATTCATAGATGGAATAGTTACTCCTAATTTATCTTAAAAGTTTGATTTTAAGGAAAAAAAAAAAAAACTCTTTTTATCTTGATGAATAATCTTCCTTTCTGAAATACAAGACATACCTTTCTGAACATGCCTGTCACCAAAATGTTCTCAGCTGGTTTAAAGGGTGTAAACATCATGGATTAAATTCACATATCATAATAATGCCATCCTCCATCTTAAAATTTCTGTTGGACTTAGCAGGTCAAGATATAAATTTCTGCCAGTATTTAAAACAAATGAGTAGATTTAACAATATTTGACAGCAGACATTTTTTAGGGTGTTAAATTATAACATTTAACACTCTTCAGTGAGTTGAATTTTCTTATCTTGAATGTTTCTGATTTCATACTTTGGACTGAGTTGGGAAATAGCTAAATAAAAATAATTTTATGAGAAATTTAATTTGATTAAGATTTACATCATTTTGCTACAGATGTAGCAATGCAGTTCATAAAACAGAAGTGCTTTGTTGTTATTTTTGCTGCTCAAATGGAAATTAATAAATTATTTAAATTTAATGGCAAATAAATGGAGCCTTCATTTTTTGATGGACAACCATGTATATAGTAATTTGTCAGATAAGCCTGAATTTTTATCACAGGCAATTTATATTTCTTCTTACATTCTTGTTATTCATAAATTTCAAAAGACTTAAGGGTTTTATATTCCTACCTGTATACATACATTCAGTATCTCCAAATTAAAAAATATAAATAGCAGATCTCCTAGAATATCTAGGAAGTATAATCCAATTATTAATCTCTATTCAGTTTAGCTGAATGCAGCTGCAAAAAAAATGTAGCTCTAATTTGAAGTATGACATAAAGAAATAACTCCTCAGTTTGATTTTATTATAATGCTTAAATGAAATTCTCTAACATTATTAATAAATTATATACTTTTAATAATTTTGCTAATAGCCTTATAAATGGAATTGCAGATGTGACGGTTAAGATAGATTTATTTTATTTTTTATTGCTAGTACCTCATTACCAGAAGTAGGATCTAAACATAGTATGTCTCCATAGTTAGAATGGGGACTATGGCTTTATAATTTTACCTTCAAATATGCTGCAATTCAGTGCAGCCATGCAGTTAAACATGAGTATTTTGTTATCTCCAGCAATGCAGGTATGGAAGCTATTAGCTTGTGAAAAGACTTCTAAGTCATCTTAGGGGCGGTTTTACAGCATTTATATCTAGTTCACATTCAGCTGTAAATATGACTGAGAGCATAGTACCAAATATTTTGAAAGCACTTCTAATACTGACATATAAACTGCTTGCAATAATATTTTCCTTATCATTGTGTCTGAATTTTTTCATATTCAGAAATTGAGAAAGGAGGTTGTGGAGACCCTGGTGTTCCATCCTATGGAAAAAGGACTGGCAGCAGTTTTCTGCATGGAGACACACTTACCTTTGAATGTCAAGCAGCTTTTGAACTGGTGGGAGAGAGAACTATTACATGTCAACAAAACAACCAGTGGTCTGGCAACAAACCCAGCTGTGTTTGTAAGATTTTATTTTTCTTTCTGTATTATTTTTATGACCTCAGCCTCTTGCTTTTCTTAGCATTTGTGACTAGCCAGCAGAAAAACATTTCAAAAGATCTTGAAAACTTTTTTTCAGTCACATGAGGTTTTTTTTTAGCTCAGTAGCAGCTTGTTTATGGGGAACAACGTGTAGGACTGTTTAAAAATATTTTTCCCTTTGATTTATATTTAGTTGAATTATCTAACACTCGGTGTAAATGTGTCCTGAATTACACTCTACGTGAGAAATTTGTTATAGCGTATAAGCGTTCAAAAGGACTTTGGCACATATACACTGATTCTGGCAGTACCAAGCAGTCGGCAGATCTTTTTCTGATATCATAAAAAGAATAAAAATTAATACAAAGAAATGTAAGGGTATCCAACATAGAAAAAGGGGAGGTATGAGTTTTGTTTTAAAAAATAAAATATATTTGTAGGTAAGCTTGTAGATGGATTTAAATGGAGAAGGTTGGGTGGGGGTTGGTTGGTTGGTTGGTTTTACTTTTTTCTCCTGTGGTAAAATAGAGTAAATTTTACTATTACATATGTATGTTAGGCGTGTCAGTTCTCCTCATCACACCTATTTCCTCTAAAGAGTTTTATAATTCAATACTGGATTTTCAAAATAACTGTAGCGAGGTGTCTAGTTCTGCTTGGAGACATATGTGTTTTGCAGATGTGTCAGTACAGGAGTTTAGCGAGCTGAGTAAGACTTCTCTGGACTGAAAGAAGTCTTTTTGTCCACGTAGTGCTGAAATGTGTCTGAGCACATAAGGCCTGGGCATGGAGACAGTGTGACTGTGATTCCCACTGAAGACAGAAGTTGCATTTCTTCACCATGCTGTATTGCATTCGTTTGACATGTTAGTTTCTGTTGGCAGTAGTGTGATAGTACTGTGAATTTTTTTACTTTGCTCCACTGTTTGATGTGCACATTCCCTATGAAAGATAATGGAACTTAAACTTACAACACCTATTTATGAACACAGAGTTCAGTTTGACACATTTGAAGAGCTGAGTAACAGTGTTAATTAGTTAACAGTGAGCCTTCCTCTTTCTGAATGTATTGTACTTCTTACTGAAGTACCAGACACCATCTAATGACTCTGAAATCAGTTAGGAATTGTCTTGATGAAAATTAACTCAAAGGGGTGAAAAAGGAGGAGAGCTGTGAATTATTTTGTTTCATTGCCCTGTGCTATTGAAGGGAAAATAGGAGCTAAGTAAGTTTGTACTATTTACTCTGAAGAATTCTTGATCAAGGCACATCTAAATTTCTGCTATTATTTACATCAGCATGAACTTTATGTACTCAACAAAACTGGCCCTTGTGATTGATTTTTTTGGATTGCCAAATGTGATTTTATTTTTTTTTTTCTTTTCTAAAGGGAATATATGTGAAAATATATTTAAACTTGGAGTTTGTATTTTCATTTCAGAACAAACCTGCCATTTTTTTTTTTTTTTTTTTCAAATTCTGAGACTTCAAGCATTAATTTTTTTTTTTTCTTTGATATTCTCTGTATGCTTCTAAATGATTTCTTGCAGATCCTGGTGCAGTCACTTAGCCTTACTTGAGGAAATAAAACTATGCAAGGCTGACATCTTATATTAGAAAAATATTCTAACAGTCTTTAAAAATTTTTAGGTTGCATGTGTAGTAGTTTTGACATCTAGGGTTCAGAAGCATCCTTTTCCACAAGAATAAAAAATATAAAGAGAAGCATTTACAATGTTCATAGATAGTAGTTTGAGAATCTATTTTTGTTTTCTCTAGTCTCATGTTTCTTCAACTTCACCACACCATCTGGAATTATTCTTTCCCCAAATTATCCTGAGGAGTATGGGAACAATATGAACTGTGTTTGGTTAATTATCTCGGAGCCAGGAAGCAGAATCCATCTGATTTTCAATGACTTTGATGTAGAACCTCAATTTGACTACCTTACAGTGAAAGATGATGGGATTTCAGATTTACCACCTCTTGGCACTTTTTCTGGCAATGAGGTCCCTTCTCAGCTGGCTAGCAGTGGGCACATAGTAAGACTTGAATTTCAGTCAGATCACTCTACCACTGGAAGAGGATTTAATATCACTTATACAAGTAAGAACCTTTGCTTTTATTTTATGCAGACTTAAAATCAAGCTTCTTTATAATGATGAAATCATGTTTTTATTTATAATAAAGAAATAAATTGTAATGCTTGTATAATTGCACTGCTTTCAGCTGTCTTCCTGATAGTGAATAGTTTATCTGAGTCTTTATTTTGACTGTGACAATGTTGAGGAATTATTTAAGGGCCTTTTTGGTTTACACTGTGTAAATTCAGAGCATGTAACTAAAGCCTAGATCATTCAGATCAAAGCATCCAGTGCAAGTGATTTAATATACTTCTCAATGGAACCAGCAGGAACAAGTTCACAAAGGTGTCAAAACTATGGAGATTTTGATCTGAAAAGTATAGAAGTATAAAACGGGACTAGAATGTAATTGCAAATAAATAGTTCTGGGAACCTGCTTCGGTTTTGCATTTTAACTTTCAGTTAGATGGTCTGATAGCTAAGAATACAGACTCCTATGAATATTGATTTCTTTTTTAGCTACCCAATGTGAGTTTCTAGTGTCTAAGAACATAGCTGGTCTCATGCAAAAGTTTTTCCTATAGGAGTGCACTAATTTAAGAGTCATTCTTCTCTCAGGATATTATTTAAGAAAAAACATAACCTCTTTGACAATGCAGTTTTCAAACGCACAAAATTTAGTTGCAGCTGGTCCACAAGTTCACAATTTGTTAAATGTGGGCCTGGCAGTCACATACATACAGGGAGTTACTGAAAGCACAAGACTTTTTGCAATTTGGGAAACCAAGAAGCAGAGTATATGGCTACAGATAGCCATCTGTTGCTTTGTTTATATGAAAGGATATTAACAGTATTCTCAACTGAAAATTCCAGTAACATCATCATTGTAGAAAACATTATTATGTTTGCAATAGACTGCAAACTCTTCTAGAAGTTTTATTAGTAATTCAAAGACAGTACACATATGGAGATTATCTTTTCAGTTGAAGAAATTACCTTCTGAAGTTACTAACAATAGATTTGCCTTTATCACATGTTGCACTGTTCCTATCCTGTGTCAATTAAGATAACAAACAGTGTTTGTTCAGGGCCGAAGTATTTCCTTGTGTTATTTAGAAAGATGCCCCATATAAACCTAGGATTCACAGATTGTAACCCTTTTAAATTCTTAGATGCCTCATTTTTTTTTTTTTTTTATCTGCTTTCACAGAAAGGGGTAGTTGTTGTCCTTTGGAAATTGTCAGGAAAAGAAAAGTAGATTCTCACCTAAACTAAGACTACAGTGATTATAAGATTTACTGGAAAATGTGAGGTCTGAATTCTAGGTCTGCTTCTGCCTGAGATTATTCAGAACCCTTTTTTGATATGTTATTCTACCAAAGTAAAGACAGTAATAAGGACAATCTTTACTATTTCTATTTGAAGCTGGAGAATTATGCAGTCAAGAAAATAATAGTCATGGATTAAATTCCCTGGGAGTCCTGATCACCTAGGTATTATGCAAAAGAGCTTTCCACTGCACTTTTCTTTATTAGAGTAGGAGTTACTGCACACCTGATGTGCTAGAATTATCTAAGAGCACATTTGCCTCCATAGTGGGACACTGAGATGACAAATGGGAGTATCCCTGATTTATGAATCCTTTGTGTTCATAGGAAATGCCTAGTTTAAGTTCAGCTGAAATACTCATACTTCTATGTGTTGCAGGGGAAAAGTGTTGTGCCCAGGGTTTAAATCAAATCAAGATCAAAGCAGATTATTGATTTATTAATGAAATATAACAATCAGATAACTGTAGATTCAGGATCAATAACAGCAATTAAGCAGATAAATCATAATGTTAGACACTTACAAAATCTTAGAATCACAGAGTATTTTGAGTTGGAAAAGATCTATAAGGTCCAACTCAAGTCCAACTCCCCACTCCTCACAGGGCTACCTCAAACTAAACCATATGATTAAGAGCGGCATCATCCAGACATTCTGGAACTCTGATAAGACTCAGTGCCATGATAACACTTGGTGCTTCCTTGTGCTGCCTGGTTTATCTTAGAATCATAGAGTTGTTGAGGTTGGAAAAGACCTTTAAAATCATTGAGACCAACCATAAATCTAACACTGTCAGGTTGTGACTACACCATGTCTTGAAGCACCACATCTACATGTCTTTTAAATATCTTCAGGGATAAGGATTCACCACTTCTCTGGGCAGCCTGTTCCAATGCTTTACAAACCTTTCTGTTAATATTTTTTTTTCCTACTGCCCTATCTAAACCTTCCCTAGTGCAAGTTGAGGCCACTTTGTACCTTGTTACGTGGGAGAAGACAATGATCCCACTATGCTACAATCTCCTTTCAAGTAGTTGTAGAGAGCTATAAGATCTCACGTCAGCCTCCTTTTCTTAAAATTAAACAACCCTAGTTCTTTCAGTTGCTCCTCATAAGACTTGCTGTTTAGACCCTTCGCCAGCTTCAATGCTCTTTGGAGATGCTCCTGCATCTCAACATCCTCGTAGTGGGGCGCCCAAAACTAAACATAGCATTGCAGGTGCAGCCTCACCAGTGCTGAGTACAAGGGGACGAACACCTCCCTAGTGCTGCTGGCCACACTATTTCTGACACAAGCCAGGATGCTGTTGTCTGTATTGGCCACCTGGGCACACTGCTGGCTCCTGTTCAGCTGTCTGTCAACCAACACCCACAGGTCCTTTTCCGCCAGGCAGCTTTCCAGCCACTTTTCCCCAAACCTGTAGCATTGCCTGCAGTTGTTATGACCCAAGTTCAGGACCCAGCACTTGGCCTTGTTGAACCTCGTAAAGTTGTCCTTGGCTCGTCAATCCAGCCTGTCCAGATCCCTCTGCAGACCTTGTCTGAACTCAGACAGATTAATGCTCCTGCCCAACTTGAAAAATTACTGAGTACCATTGATCTCCTTTTCCAGATCATTATAAAGATATTAAAAAGAACTGGCCCCAGTACTGAGCCATGGGGAGCACCACTTGTGAATCTTATCACACATAAGTTTATAAATAACTTTCCACTCTTATGCATCATTAGAGAATGCACTCTAATGCATCCTTATTCTGCCCTGCCCTGTCATGATTTACATAAACATCTTCCCCTGGCAGGACATATGGGTTACACACCCTTACCCCTTTTCCTTGAGATGGCTTCTCTTACTTGCACATACTTCCTGAAAGGCACAGCAGTCCCCTAGGTTTACACGCACCCACAACACTGCTTACTGCAGCTCACTAATCCACATACTGGTGAGAAGACCCCTCATGAGGTTATTCTCACACCCCAGGTAGCCAGTAAAATGACTCGAGTAATTCCCAAATCGGGATTAGAGTGAAGTGACACCAGGGATCCTCCAAGCCACAAATTCCTAATTTATTTGATAACAACAATATTGACATGGTAAGAAAACAATTTTAGGTCCTCACAATGGTATTGGCATGATAAAAAAATAGCTTTAGGTATGGCATGATAAGAAAATGACTTTAGGTAATCACAACAGTATTGGCAAAATACCATGTTCAAACCTTGCAATATCTAACAGTTCAAAACTTGCAATATATGGCTATTTCTACTGGGAAATTTATATATATATATTTAGAGAGAGAGAGTGAAAGAAAAGAGAGAAAGAAAAGAAAGAAAATAAAAAAAGTTTTCACCAGTCCTGGGTCCAGTGTTGGTCCAGCCATGATATCCAGGTACTGAGGGGTATCACCTGGGGTTCTGACTGATCCCTTTATATAGGCAGGCTTACTCCTCTTCTGGGTAGGAATTTGGACTCACATTACTTTACTGTCATGCATAGTCTGCACTTTCAGAATCTTCTTGAAATGGGTTAGTAGGCAGTCTGTGCTCTCTCTACCACCAGCTCCTCACATTTACTCAGGACAAGCAAGCCCAGTGCCAGGAAAGTGCTGCCACCTCTGACTGCATCCTCCTGCCCCTGCAACCTTGGTGTTGTCATGGAAGTCATCACTTGGATTCAACCCCAACCAGACTTCTTTAGTGAATCTTAGAGACATCAATTCCAATTCCACTGGTCTGCCACAGTCACACACAGAAGTGTGGATCGCACCCTGTGTTGCCACCCCAGCAGATGGAGGCAGACTGCTCTAAACATCCCACTGGGAGGTTATTCTCTCTGACACAGTCAGTGGCCATAGATTTTCTAGCAGTTGTCTCTATTTCTGTTGAATTAGCTGCAGCGTGAAACCAATGTTCCCATTTTGTTGGAGGCAAACAGCTGAATTTCCTCCAGACAGAAATTTAAGCAAAATGTTCTTCTATATCTTAAGCCACACGTACCTAAAAAGGCTCAGAATTTGAATTGTTACAGAAATCTGAATATCACTGGATTTAATGACATTTTACTGAGTTTTTGATACTTTTAATTTTGTTATGGTCTTGTTACTTATCAAAGGTTATTTCCCCCTCCAAAAAAAGAGAAACATTCTTTAGAGGGATTGTTGTCTTATTCTTTCTGTTACTATTGTTGTTGTTGTTACCATTATTACTATTCTTTACTATTATTATTATTGTTATGTTTTTATCAGCCTTTGGTCAGAATGAGTGCCATGATCCAGGCATTCCTATAAATGGGAAGCGTTTTGGTGACAGGTTCCTTCTGGGAAGTTCTGTTTCCTTTCACTGTGATGATGGCTTTGTGAAGACACAAGGCTCAGAATCCATAACATGTATTATGCAAGACGGAAATGTAGTATGGAGCTCTACCGTCCCACGCTGTGAAGGTAAGGGCACAATCTTTACTTTGCACCTACAATTTGAATAATTAACTATTTAAATTGAGCTTACTTTTTACATTTCATACATAAATAAGGTGTAGCTGAAGTAATTAATTCATCTGATTTAAACATTCTTCCAGTCACATGAGTGCAATAATAGAAACAAGACAGCTTGCTTTTATATTCCTGGAATAAATTAACATCTAAAAATCTACTTACTATTCTTTTCAGGTTCTGATTGTCACCATCATTACTCAGTTGTGAGTTATGGCTGTTGTAACAGTTTTGGCTGTAGCACACTGAAGTACATAATTATCTACCACATAAAAAAAGTGAAGTAAAGTTTCTATTTAAAACTCCTTTTAAAAAATTTGCACCTCTTATTTTCTAAGAATGAAAGTATACCTGAATTTCTGTAGGATAATAGCCTACAGTGCCTTTTTCCCCCGAGAATTGTATTGAAAATCAGAATTATGTTTAATATTCATTCTATTATATTCCCCCCAAAATTCCAAATTTATTTGTTTGTTCTTGCCTAGGTGAATAGATAGAGTAAAATGAGCTATACTTAGGATTAAATTTCTCTTCAGTATGAAATACACTAATAAGAAAAAAAGAAAAGTGGGTTGATTCCTTGATGCTTAATAGTGACAGGTACTAAAGCAAGACATATGAAGCTTGTGGGGTTTTTTTTTTGAAAAAGTGTGTCTGCTAAAATTAATGTTCAAAAAAATTTTATCTTTTAGTATAAGATATAGTGAGTCAATCAATTAAATTATACTTTTTTCAAGAACCTAATGCAAACCTTCTAAATGGCATAACTTTCACACCTCCATTAAATTCAGTGCCATTGCAGTAACTTAAGGATCTTGATTGTATCATTTTTATGGCTTTTGTTGTTTGGGCAATTTGACAACTCAATTTTCACAAGTCTGTGCGTTTCCAAGAAAATTTAGAGTTACTAAAAAAACCTCTTAGCAGCCTGATAGAAGTAGCATATGTGAACCTAGGTGTTGTACTAGCAAGATATCTTATCCTCATTAAGTCATGTAATGAGTTATGCAGTAGAGCAAGGTTTTTGCCTAGAGCAAAACCAGCCCATGAGTTTCTTCATCAAAAGGTGTTTCAAGCTCTGTATGCAATTGATAAAAGTATTCAGTATCATCTTTGTGTAACTTTATTTCCACAAACACACAGATAGAGGACCCAAGATGAGCAGTTTGAGGGGGAAAAAAAAAAAAGATACAGAAATTACTTGCTTAAGTATTGCTCAATTGTTCTGTCTTTGAACATTGAAGGATGTTTACCTAGTTTTTAGTGAGACAAAGATTAAACTATTAGATGGGGTTTTTGTGTATGTTGCCTGTTGTTTGTTTTCTTATAGGAGAGAGTACAGTTCTTTTAAGTTACATTCAGGATGTGTTCCTTTCTGACATGGATTCTGTGATTCTAGCTGAAAATGAAGAAATTTCTGTGCTTGGATTATAGTGTAGACCAAGCATCCTCGCTAGTTCATTTAGAGATAACTTAGTTTGCTTCTAGTTGTCTGAGATTTCTGAGTAACTCTTGGGTTTTGTTATTGCTCTGCTCTGCCTGTATATACTTAACAATTACTATAAGCAGCACCTGGAAATACATGAAGTGATTTGTTATGATCAGGTGAGGATCAACAGTCTTCTTGTTGTTCTTGGGTTTAATATGATAAAATTTAGTTTAAAAAACACCATGGAGTACGTTTCATTCTCTATTAACAATAGACATGTACTGTAAATGCAGTTTTTGTGGCCAGTCATTCCTCAGACACAACTCAATGTGTATGTTTTGTATTTCATGGGTTACTTTTTTTTCCCCTGACTTTCTTAAATCCAGAAAAACTTCCCAGAGATAAGTGAAAGTCATGAATGAAATCAAATAACTTCTGAGTTATTTTTTCTTGTTGTTGAAAATGTTGAATCAAAGCTAGGAATATTAAGTTACTACTTACAAATTCATGTTACTATTCATTTCCATGTGGCTTAATAGATTTGCTTGTCACTCCTTAGAGAAACAGAAGAAAAGTGACAAGATCTCCTGCACTGCAATATGGAATTTGCTGATAACGATACCACTGACTACTTGAGGATAATACAAATGATACTAAGATAAATATATCTGACCTTGAAAGCTTTCCTCTTTTAGACTGCTCAATAGCCTTTGGTAAAATATAATATCCCAAGACCCTGTGCTATGACAGCTTAATTTTTGAGGGGACTTATGTTTCCCAAAATTTGTTCAGTCATTTCTGCTGTTGTTTAATCCTGTGCCAAAGTCCTCTGATCCTGCTCTGAAACATGCTTCCTGTCAAGCCCTCTTACTTTCACAGCCATGTTGCAATATTTTTGATATTGCAACATATTATTTTTTTATTTATGCAATAATATGTTGCAATTTTATTTAATATATAAATTATAAATATATAAATATTGCAAATATTTATTTTTTATATTTTTTATTCCAGTTTTAGTAAGGTTTTTGACACTGTCATGTAAGATGCTCTTAGACAAATGAGTCAGGTATGGGGTAGGAAAGTGAAGCAGTGAGGTGGACTGACAACTGAATTAACTGGCTCATAGGCTTCTGGTCAGTGGCACAAAGTCCAGCTGGAGCCTAGTCCATAATGGTGTCTGTACTAGGTTCAATACTGTTTGAAATCTTCAGTAATGGTCTGAATTCTGGGACAGAGCGCACTCTGAGCAAGTCTGCAGAAGAATGAGATGCACCATATGCTTGTGGTGCTGTTCAGAGGGACCTTGACAGTATGGGGAATTGGACTGAGAGGAAATGACAGGTCCTTCACCTCTGTTCAGCATTGATGATGTTATATTGAGTGCTCTGTGCAGTCCTGGGATCCTTCAGGACAAGAGAGATGTAGCCATATTGCAGTGAGTCCAGTGAAATGTCACAAATATGTTTAAGGACTTGGAGCATCTGCCATACAAGAAAAGGCTGAAACCACTGGTGTTGTCTAGACAGGAGAAGAAAAGGCTTAGGACTTGGGATGGATCTTAGCAATGCACATAAATACCTGATGGGACAGTGTAAAGAAGATGAAGCCAGACTCTTCTCAGTGGTATCCAGTGACAGGACAAGAGGAAATGGACACAAACTAAAATACAAGAAATTATGTTTAAATATAAGAAAAAAAACTTTCATTCTGAGGGTGATCAAACACTGAAACGTATTGCCCAGAGATGTTGCCAAATGTCTGCTTTTGGAAGGACAGCATGATCCTGACTGGATATGATCATGTGTGATCTGCTGTAATTAGCAGGGGGTGGCTTAGATGATTTCCAGAGGTCCCTTCCAACTTCAACCATTCTGTGGTTCAATGGAAGATTTACAACAATCAGTTCCATTGTGCTGAATGATTACTCCAAAAGGTGTTAGATGGCACAGTACAATGAAATAATTAACTATGCTACTTGGAACAATTTTACATTTCCATATAAATGAGGAATCCTAGAACTAAAAAATGACCAAGCAGTTTTTAATGAGTTATTGTGCTTCTCAACAGAAGGAAGGCTGGCGGAGTCAAGTGCCATGCTCTATGTATTAAGATATGTGTAGAGTAATAAATTGTGAATGATTAAATACATTGAAGGACTTGTGATTCTGAAGCAAAGTGCTCATAATGTAATGAGAAAATTTCCTAGTATCATATATTAAACTTATTTTTGTATGCTTCTTTTAATTCCTTGAACATATAATATTGTATTAGAAATACTGTGTTTGATACAGGTATACACACTTTTTTTCTTTCAGCACCATGTGGCGGACATTTAACAGCATCAAGCGGTGTTATCTTACCACCAGGGTGGCCAGGATATTATAAAGACTCCCTTAATTGTGAATGGGTGATTGAAGCAAGACCAGGACATTCCATTAAGATCACTTTTGACAGGTGAGAATCATAAACTCAAACAAGTAGTGTATAGGCACAAATATTTGCTTTAACATTGAAGAAGAAAAAAAATCATTAGGAACCTAATCCAGAAAAGAAATTGCAATGCAACACAATACTATTCCTCAGGTAGAAATTAAATTTTAAAACTAGATTTATATTGTCTTCATGTTTTAAAGAATTTGCATTAACTGTCAAGCTCCTAGCACACAAATAGGGATAATGTTTGGACTTTTCACTACTTCTATATTCAGGTACAACTATATGTTGTCCCTGGTAATGACAAGGTCTTACTGTAATACTGCATAATTTTCATAGGGGGAAAACAATATGAAAAAAGTTCTTGGTGTTATGTGTTGGCTACATTTTTTTTTTTTTTTCCATAAAGAATTTATTCTTATGGAACGTGCATTACATAGATAGACAAATCCATATTGTGTTGAGTGAGCAGATGGCTGATAGGTCAAAACCAGTTATAGTAAATGGGGATACATCAGGTGTCCAGTCACAAGTATGCTTCCACATAGCTCAGTTTTGAGGCCAGTACTCTTTAATGTTTTTATATAGATCTTGATACAGGAATCAAATGTACATTAAGTACATTTTTTAACATGAAGGCTTTGTTACCCAGATTAAAAATTGGATGTAAAACCTTTTTGTTACTTAGAAGAAACTAACTTTGATGTCTGATACACCATTGCCAATTTACAAATGAGTAAGAAAAAATACGATAAATGCAAAAGATAAATTAACAGATTTTGTCAATTAATTTACAAGTACAGTGTTTTGTCAATTGTTAATTGCTTTGTCTTTTTAGGGAAAAGTACAATGCTTTTATACTTTGCTATATGACTTGCCATCACAGATAGTGCTGCCAGAATGAAACTTTGCACAAGTGTAAATTATCTGACTCTTGAGCTAATGAAACTTTAATGGTGCTAGATAAACGTGACTTACAAGAGTACTTAGAAACTTCCCAGAAATAGCAGCAAATTAGAAAGCAGCTATGAACATTTTACATTTGAAACATTTTGCATTTCAGATGATGACTAATGCCTGGAAGGGTAACAAAAAAGTAAAATCTAATTGATTTGGGCCATAAGGAAAGGGACTAAAATAACTGCTGACTGGAATATTTTTGGTACTTTGAATATTGATGAAAACTCATGGTTTATGAACCAGACCTCCTTATTTGAAAGCTACCTATGTTCGAAGAATATATATGAAGAATAACATAGCATTAGTGAAGTATTTTTCAAATTCTCTGTGAATATTTGGAGAATATCCTGCCTTTTGCTAACATAAATATGCCAATAAACATTAAAATAAAGTAAAACTCCCCAAAAAAGTAACTCTTCATTAAGTACTTTCAGTAAGGATGCAGAACTTCCAATAACAAATTATCTTGATTTATCTTTATCAAACCCTCAAAAAGAGACAAGTGAACTAGAAATAAATTTCTAAGTTGGAGATGAACAAAGATAGTTGTAATGGGTAGCAATTCCCATAAGGGTTATTTTAAGTTTTCTGTCTCCAGCAAGGGGTTGCAACCCACTGTTGATGTATTGCCCTCCTAAGAGAACTGCTATTGCTGTTGGAGAGCACTTCATTCTTAATAAGTTTCCTCCACAAATATAACTGTCAAAATAATTGAACCACTGAATTATTGGTCTCAAGTCCATTCATTGTGAGTACAAATAAAGTATTTAAATCATGTATTGTTCCTCCTTCCACTGCAGGATAAATCAATGTATAATCTCTGAAATTAGGGAAAGGTACTGGAAAACTGCCAAGTACTTTAGTGGTGCCCTCTGTGAGTGTTTGTTTTGGTAAATTAAACAGAACCAGAGAACCTTCACAGACAGAGGAAATCATGTGTTTGTGCAGTTAAATTGTTGAAATTGTCTCTTAACATACTTCTTGAGCTTGCAACTAGAATTCTACCAAATAATTATCAAGCAAGGCCAGGAGTTAGTGTGAGCAAGCAACCACTCATAATAGGAATTTTGAATAATATCTCCCAGCCTGAGAGGCTAAGGGATGTGTCTTATAGTATGGATACAGGCCATTACATGCTGGCTGGCTTCACTGGCAGAAACTAGTCCTGAAAAATGCTTAATGTATTCACAAGCCTGCAAGCCCTGTATTGCACTTAGAGTGGATGGACAGCAGTGAAAGCAATCATCTGCATTTCAGCCAACATGGCCAAACAGACTAAGGAGCTTGGTTGAAAGCACTGTAAATCTAGAGAGTTTTCTGTGTGAAGAGGAAGAAATTATAGGAAGAGCCTAAGTCAGTTACAAAGCCCTCATTATCTCTGATAGTTAAGCAAACAAACACTTTCTTATTTCTGACTGTGTTTTTGTTTTCAGGGAATGATAAGAGCAGAGCTGTAGAAGTTGTAGCATACTTACTAAATCCAAACTTGCTGTTACTGATACAGATGTGTCTGTGCAGATGATTTTGCATAACCAATGCTAACTGGTTTGTAAAATATAGTGGCCTGGCTGGGAAACTTATTAATTGTCAACATTCCATAATAAAGCATACAGCTTACTTACACTTTGAAGGAATGCCCCATGTATTTTCCCTTTTCTGAATGTTTAATAATTTGCAGTTTTCTTTAATTACAAGAACACAGTTTCTTATCTCCAGACACACTAAACATGTGTCCCATATTGGCAAGACAGTTTACAGGCATTCACCTTGAAAAAATAGTTGTATTAAAACAAACAATATTACAAACAAAACTACAACATGTATAGGGATGAGATTTTCAGCTCTCAGAAGTTTAACTAGTAAGCCCTATGGGATATGAAGAGGAAATCTCAGAAGATGGGTATTTCAGGAAGATTAACACCTTATAAAAATAAGAAAATTGGATTTGCAAATATATTTAGACCAGTACAGATATCTGTGTAATAACACAAACTTTTTTTGACAGGAAAATTGATGCGTGCATGGTTTAAAAGCTGCGGTTTGCAACAATATCTGATACAATCACAAACTGTCTTGAAAAGCATCTCATGTGAAAAATGCCAGTCAATGTTTTATCTACAGAAAGAGCAGATTTGAGATGTTTAATTTAAGAATAATTAGAAGTGGGTGGCTGCTCACACAGACATCTTTTATGAACTGGAGAAATGTGATGTGTTTTGATGTGGATTGGCAGACATTGACTCTGTTCTCATTTTTAAAGTTTTTTGTTCTTGTAAATCAACTATCTCATTAGTCTCCTCCTCTTTTTCCATTCTTGTCTATATTATCTGTGGGGTTTTGACACATTGGGATAAACTTGGCAATTATTTAAGAGTAAACTGACTTCAAAATCAGGGCTTGATGAAAGTTTAGTATTTTTGTACTGCTTTACTTCACAGGACAAAAAAAATTTTTTTAAAAGTGAAGTAGCAAATTATGTTAGGAAAAAATAAGCAATTGAATATGCCAAATAGCAAATATCAAATAATGAAATTATTTAGATGAAATAAATATTAATGAAGTTGTTCCTAGGATGTCTAACTATTATTTAGCCTGCAGGCAACAATTGTTTTGAATCTTCATAATGCAGTTTTCTTTGAGACAATTTGTATTTTTGTACCCAGATTCCCCACTAAGTGCCTTTCTCAAGCCCAGTCACATGGTTGATCTCAAGTATATTACATTTCTTACAAATGGTGTATCCTCAGTAATACACCAATGGAATGACAGATATGCAAATTTTATATGTAGGATATCCTCGATCAGTTACACATGGGTTACATTTCCCGCAATTAAATAAAATAACACTGTTCCTCTACCTACCAGGTGATTTCCATCTTCCTTTTCAGATTTCAGACTGAAGTTAATTATGATACTTTGGAAGTCAGAGATGGGCCAGCTAACTCGTCACCATTAATTGGAGAATACCATGGAACACAAGCACCCCAGTTTCTTATCAGTACAGGAAATTACATGTATCTGCTGTTCACTACAGATAACAGTCGTTCCAGCATTGGCTTCCTAATTCACTATGAGAGTAAGCTGATATTTCTTTGCTCGATTTTAATTTAATTTTGAAAATAACATTCAATTTGAAAATGTGCAAATCAATGTGAACAAATAAATTTCAGTAATTATATTTGTATAAGAACAAATAACATTTACTCTATGCTGTACTGACAGATAATTTTGAAACAAGTAATTTGGGAAATTTTTTCTTCTGGTGTTCTTGTATATTATTCAGAATATTTATGGCCCTGGGTGTTTAACCAAATGGAAAGTAATTTTAGAAACTTGCCATTGTGAGTAAATATTGTTCATTTTTGGTTTGGGTTTTTCCTCTCTTCTCTCTCTCTTTTGCTTTCTCTAGTTTTAACACACCTTTGTAGTACTGAGCAGAATTGGGCCTTGTCCATGATAATTCCAAAATGCAAATAAATGCATAATAATATCTCATGGTGAACTACAGAATAATAAAATTTTCTATTCTGGGTAGGTTTCTGCATGAGTCAAATGCAGATAATGATTTTTACCTGATTGTATTCGATCAAAAAGTTGCCGTTATGCTTCATAAGACAGTCCTTAAATATTTATATATTTTTATTTATTTTAAGCCCCCTCTCAGGTAGATGTCTTTTGTTCTGTTAACTATTAAAATAGTAATAAAATATCTGCCTTACACATTCTTAACAAGGAAAGTCTGATTATGAAACTTAGAACAATATTCATATATTTGGTTTTTATCTTTGATTAAAAATTTAATATCTCACACACATGACACTTGTTTGTAGTATTATTTCTCTAGGTAGCCTCATAAAATGTCATAATTAGATTTGATTAGTGCATTTTAAACTTCGAGATTGGATTAGATGTTTAACAAATAAAGTTTAAAGAAGGGTATTAAATGATCTTTATCTTCTTTTATACAGACATCCCATGCATAGAATTAAAAAAAAAAAAAGAACAAATAACAACAAAAAAGACACCACAACCTTTTATATAAAAGCTAATGCATTTCCAATTTTTCAAGTCATAACAAAAGCTAAAAATTTTGTCTTGCAGTCTCTGAGTAGGTTGACTCCCTGAATAAAGCATCTTTCTCTTTCAGTAGAAGTAAAATTTTAAAAGGTAGCTGGTATTATTTTTTGTTTAGAAATTAGTAAGAAGACAATTTTTTTTTGTTTGTTTTTAATTAAATAAGCTACCAGTTTAAGCAGTGAGATTTTATATTTTGTGGTGTGTTATCTTTCCCATTAAATATTATCTGACAATTGAATTTCAATACTTGTTAACAAAAAAATTAATATCCTTTCTTAGTTACAGAGAGTGACTGCTGTTTCTCTTATGCTTGTATGTCATTTTGAATAACATTCAGCTGTCAGATTAAACATTTAAATGTCAGTGTTGACACAAAAGCATCTGGAGCCTGAAACTTACATTTTGGGCAACAGAGATCTGCTCAATGCAATCTGTAGTGTTCAGAGAACAGTTCAGTAGAATTGATCTGAGGTAGAATCCAGGGACTGTATTTGGTTGCCTAGCATGGAGAGTTAGAGTTCTTTTAGGTATGATGCCACCTGGTTGCCAAGTACTACGCTAGAGATTCAAATATTGCACAAGTCCTTTGCCATGTCTACCAATTCCATCCCAGTTATCATAGAATCATAGAATGGCACTGAATATATATATTGGGACAACTGAAGTTATCTCCTTGTAACTTTGCTGCATGTGTTGCACTCCAATGGCAACATTGGAGTAACAAGCCAACGAAGTCAGTGTTTTCAAAGAAAAAAACCTTAATGTTATAGTCTACTAGGAACAGGGGAGACCAAAATTATATTTTGATTGCCCTTATAGGCTTAGCTATAGAAGTTGATAATGTTAAAGATATCACAACAGATCTTCTATGTGTTTCACAGTTCTTACACTTGTAGAAGAAACGACAATCAGTTATAAATTTTAAGAAAAGTTTCTGAATATTTTCTTTGGAAATCCAGATAACTGTCTTATTTAGAAGTGTTCTAAAAATCTTCTAATTATAGTCATAACTTTGACAGTAAATTAAATCCTTGAACTGTGAAGCAGAAGGATCTTGATTTTGCTTAAAATAAAAAGCTCAGTATAATCTATACTGAGTTGCTGCTGAGATGGCAGTAATATTCTATTAAGCTAAAATACAAGTGTAATGCAGCTTTAATAAAAATATGACCCCTTAAATGTACTTCATATATGAAGGTAATTTGTTAATTCTCTGCCTTAAATGTCTGCAATCCGGCTTTTTCTTGACACTTTTAACATAGCTAATGCAAGATGCTTCAGGTTAACTCTTATGCATCTAAGGAAAAAAAATAATGAAGTGCCTATAATAGTCTTTAAGTAAAATTACTGATAAGAATTCTTTAACCAGCATGTGTTATGGCTCATTTATATCTTCCTGATCTCTTAGCTTCTTTAGTTATGTGGGTTTGAATTTGTTGTGTGTGTTTTTTTTTTTTTTTTTTTATAGAGTGCCTCATTCTGTGAAGCAGATTGTGCAATCCTACTCTTTTTCTTAAATGAAACCAGATAATTTTATCCACAGATTCCATTTATGCAAAGCTGCCTTTTATTACAGTAATTTTAAAATTTGCATTTGCTTAAGCAAGAAATTTTCAAAGAAACTTGAGCAATTATTTCTTAAAGCCAGATACATGTAGAACTCTGTGTTTATTTATGGATTAATATTTCCTTATATACTAAAATTTATCTTAAAAATGAAACAAATTATATTTTATTTATGCATTGAGGCAGTATTCATCTCATTTTACTATGTACATCAGTACGTATTTGATAAACATTACAATTCTCTTACATAGTCAGGGAAAATTGTTTAAAGTCAAGGATTACCCATCTGTGTAAAAAACTTTCCTTTCAGGTCACTGAAAAATTCTAGCAAAATTAGCAGGGGTCTGGACTAGGTGACCTCCAGAGGTCCCTTCCAACCTGAACCATTACGTGATTCTGTGACACTGTGAACAATTTTGAAAAATTTTATGCAATGAGCAGCCAGAAATTAGTAGGTAGTTGTCTAATTCAAATTTTCAAGGATCTTGCTGTGATCCCTAGATCCAAAACTATGATAATTTTATTGAAAATTTTTATGATCATGTATGAAGGACATTTACAAATTCCGAGTATGATTCCAACCTACAATTATAGCAAGCACTACGGTAGAGAGGGTTACAATTCAAAACAAGGTAGATGAACTGAAGAAATGGTCTGAAAATAAAAAAAAAAAAAAAAAAAAAAATCAAATTCTATACAGAAAAAAAGCTAAGCATAAGTAAGGAAATAATTACAGAAGACGACTTTTTTTTTTTTTTTTTTTTTTTTTAATGGGACTATTTTATCTAGGTCTTGGAAAATCATTATTTCACTTCACTTGATGACCAGAGAGAATATTATGTCCAGCTTGGGAACCCTATTTAAGAAAAAGTAGGAGTTTGTTAACATGGAAAACATGAGTCATTAAAAGGTCTTGTAAGAGTAGCACAACCTCCTTCTTCCCTTTCATCCTCTACCCCCACCTTGTGTCCACCTTCACTCTCTCACTTCTGTCTTCCCTTTTTCAAACACCTTCTCTTCCCCCCTTCTTTAGTTGTTAGAAGGAACCTACTTATATGAACAACTTTTATTTAGGCAACATTTTGCTCTTACTGTCCAAAAAATTACTTTTGTCATCTGCTTTATTCATGTTCTGGATGATTCTACACTGCTGGCAAATAGTAGCACTCTAGCTCCCATCTGATACACTCTCATTTTTCAAAACATTTTTGAGACTCACTGAATAACACAGCAACTGCTCCCTAGCTAGCATGAATGGGTAACATAGTGCTTATGGTACACAGACTTGTTTTGCATTTTATTTTTCTTATCAGACTATTTTCTTCATCCATTTTGTGCAATGAGACAACTTCTTAGCTGTCTTACTCTTTAATATTCCATTTCTCTAATGATTTTAACTATATGAGCTGTGAAATGAAAAGTAGAATTTTGTATTATATATGAGTACATTGTATATAAAACTGTATAGCTCTTGTGCTTCAAGCTTACAGCAACAATTTCATTTCCTCTTTAGATATCTAAAGGGATATAATGATTAAAGCAGTTTCTAAAAATCACTTGGAATTCTGAGTGTTTGCAAAGTATGCATTTTAATAATCAATGAAGCATCTAATATAGCTAGCAACAACAGGTTGGTAAATGTTTGATGAAATGTCAGTATTGACAGAATGAAGTTTTGGGGATGATCACCCATATTTTTCAATAATTCAGGGATGTACAAAATCTTTTATTTGTATATTTACTGTTTGCTCTGGAATGCGTGTTACGTTCCTTTGAAAAGGGAATGATTAAATTGTAGCATAGAATTATCAGCTTATCTAGTTCCCACTGCTACATGGAGTGAAATGGAAGGGAGCATTTTTCAAGGGAGCTACTGAGCATGCTCTTATTGAGAAATACTGCATTATGTAGGGTGGGAGAGAAAAGACATATATTTTTCACCCAGACTTTAATTTTATATTTACTGGGCCAATTGTTATGAATAGTATTATATCAGCTCTTTCCAACTATAAGCCCAGAGTTGATCACTTTGGTGCAAGAATTTCTCATTTATAGTTTAATATTGTCTTTTTTGTAGTCGGAACTCTTAGTACTGCCCATTATTAAGCTTGTCTTTCGTTATCTCCTATTAAGAAAAAAACCCAATCTTTGTCCAAAGAAGCAAAGAGAAATTTCTGCTATGTTCAGGGTTGCTAAACCTTACATATTGTATATTTTCCCCTGGGAATGAAGCTGTGTTGCCTGAACTGACTTTTTTATTTATACAGCACTATTTCAGTCAGGAACATGGAAGTTGATGGAGTTGTTACAGCTTTTGGTTTCCTTTCAAAAATCTGCAACAACGTAGTCAATGTAATCTAGAGTTGTCCTTTCAAAAAGAAACTGATGAGTTTATCTGTTCTTTGTGACTCAGAATCCCACAGCAGTTGATGTGTTGAGGCAGTGATGGAAGAGTTCCCTAAGAGGAAGGAAATTTAAGAGCACTAGTGTGGACCACCATTTACTCTAGTATACTTCAGCACATGAAGTGTAGCTTGTCTGAAAAAAGCTAGTGTGTATCAAACATAAAATTTCATACACAATTAATATTTATTTATGGCATATACAGTACAGAATATTATATACTTCAAATGGTTATTTGAGTCTATATTAAGCCAGGTGAAGGGAAACTAAAAATGCACTGCATCAGCTAACATGGTACATTTGCATTGAGAGCATACAGCCAAGTCTAGAAGAAACTTCCTCATCTAGAATTTAAGTATGTCAGGGATACATCATGAAAACTAGATCATAAGCTTCCAAATCTGAATTCTAGCTGAGATCTAAGAACAGTTAGAGAGTAGTTGTAGAGAATATTTCTGTGCAAGCTAGTGTCATTATTTATGATATTTTAGTTTGTAGTCCTGTTTCCAACCCTCACATCTATAATTCAAAAATCTTTACTTTATGCCCTGATAAATCATTTTTTCCCTTAGTTTTGAATTCCTCTAATTCATATGCTTTATTCCTAAGGTAGTGTGGTAGTCCTGGATAAATAAAGAGGGGTAAAAACAGTAAACTGAGAGTATAACTTCCACAGAAATAGTTACACAGGGAGCTGAGAGGACTAACACCTTCAGGATGTGCTTAGGGGGCTGAGGAGTTAGGAAATGCATAATGCCCTGCTATAGAGAATTTTATGCTGTCAGGAAGGAACATCTTTGGCAAAAAGTAGACTGGAGTGAGTCATGCTAGAAATTCAGGTCATCTGTGAGGAATCACATAAAATCTTTAAAAACCTAAGGAGAACTGGTGTTGCTCAAGGCTCTCACAGCATCACAGAGTGATGACATCACCCATATGAAATCAGGCCAACTTATAGCATTCTTCCCAACCCAGCGTGAAAATAGAGAAATTAATGTGAAAATTCGTTTGAAAATATTAAGTAAATGCAATGGGTGTTAAAGCTTTGAGGTAGATGTGTTTAGATTTTATCCCAAAATCTAACAAGGAAATCTAAACTCAAAAAAACAGATCCCGAACAGATATTTTTCAGAATGAAGTCAATAGAAATAATTGCCTGAGAACAAACATTAAAGTTTATAAATGATCCCCCACCACACACACACATGTACTTCCAATCTGGTTTTGGGCAGTTCGTTGGGGGTGTGGTGTGTGTTGTTTTTGTTTGTTTTTTAACAAATCAGTGGAATTTTGGGTTACAAAACACCCTATATAGGCTCCCTCTGAGGCTTGACTGTGTGTTTGCTACCTGCTGTTTTCAGCCGGCTTCTAGTTTTTCCTTTTCCTGCAGACTTCATGCTGGCTGTCTCCTTCATATTCTGTCATCTTTTTACCCACTACATCCAGTATCTTCAAGGTTTTCCTCTGGACATGCTCAGCTTCTCATAGAGGAAGGAATAATGTCCCCGTCCATCTGAAGCCCAAAGAGGTTCTGCCTCTGTCATTCTTGTTGCCAGGCATATGACACAGTTGTATCAGGTGTAGGAGGGAAAGTTTTGGTTACAGGGGGGCTGCAGGGGTGGCCTTTGTGAAGAGAGGCCACAACTGCCATGTGCTGGACACAGCCAGTTCCAGCCAGCTCCAGCAGACGTGCACCATCAGCCAAGTTGGTGGCACTTCTGTGATAAAATATTTAAGAAAGGGCATAATGTTGCATAGGTGAGTGAGGAGTGACAAATCCTACAAATACCAAGGTCAAAGAAGAAGGAAGTCCTTGAGGTGGGTATTCCCTTGCAGGCCAAGGACAAGACCACAGTGAAGCAGATATCTGTACTGCAGCCTGTGGTGGGGCTCGTGTCAGAGCAGGTAGATATTCCCTGAAGGAAGCTGCAGGCTCCTGCAGGACCAGGTTTATCCTGAAGGACTGAACCTGTGGGAAACCAAGGACTGAACCAATGCTAGAGCAGGGGGAAAGCCTGAGGAGGAAGGAGCAGCAGAGAGGAGCTGTTATGGACTGACCACAATCCAGATTGCCCAGCCATGTCACACAGCTGGAGGAAGGGTGGGGAGGCAGGGAAGTTGCAAATGCAGAAGTGAAATTAGGTGTGAGAAGAAGGGGGTTGTGGAGGGCTGATCATGGCTGGACACCAGGTGCCCATCAAAGCCACTCTAACACTTCCCCTCCTCAGCCAGATGGAAAATAAAAACTTTTCTCAAGATAAAGACAGGGAGATCACTCAGCAATTATTGTCACAGTCAAACCAGACTAGAGAAAATAAATTTATTACCAATCAAATCAGAATAGGTTAATGTGAAATTAAAATCTTAAAAACATCTTCGCTCCACCACTCCTTTCTTGCTAGCCTCAACTTCACTCCCAATTTTCTCTAACTTCCTGCTCTGAGAGGTGCAGGGGGCTGGGGAATGGGGTTTGCAGTCAGTTTATTGCCTCTCCTTCCTCCTAGGGGGAATGAATCCTCACACTCTTCCCCTACTTCAGCATGGGTTCCCTCTCATGAGAGACAGGCCCCCAGTGTGAGTTCTTCCCACAAGCTTCAGTTCTTCGTAAACTGCTCCAGTGTGGGTCCTTTCCATGGGGTTTGTCTCTCAGAAATAGACTGTTCCATCATGGATTCCCCAGAAGGTTACAAGTTCTGCTGGCAAACCAGCTCTAGTGTGGGCCCCTCTCTCCACCAGCCCACAGTTCCTGCTAGGACACTACACACAGGGCCACAGTATCCTTTGGGCTGCTTCAACGTGGGGTCTGCCATGGGCTGCAGGTGGGTATCTGCTCCACTGTTAATCTCCTTGGGCTGCAGGGGGACAGCCTGCCTCACCATGGTCTCCACCACAGGCTGCAGGTGAATCTCTGCTCCAGTGCCTGGGGCAACTCCTCCCCTTCCTTCTTCCCTGACCTTGGCATCTTCAGAGTTGTGTCTCACATATTCTCACTCCTTTTTTCTGACTGCAGTTGCTGTTGCACAGTCATTTGTTTGGTTTTTTTTTCCCCTTCTTAAATACACTATTACAGAAGCACTACCACCGTCACTGACTGGCTCAATTACAACTACAGGTGAGTCCATCTTGGAGCCAGTTGGCACTGGCTCTCTAGGACACAGGGGAAACTTCTAGGAGCTTCTTACAGAAGCCACTCCTGTAGCTTACCCGTAACCTGTCCAGGAAAATCCAATAGAGGATTAGTGGAGGGGTGTTTTTACTTTTTCTCTTTGTTTCTCACCATCCTACTCCATTTTTAATTAGCAATACGTTAAATTAATCTTCCTCAAATTGAATCTGTTTTGACTGTGATGGTAATTGGTAAGTCATCTCCCTGTATTTAACTCAGACCATGAGCTTTTTAATCTCATTTTCTTACTTTCTTCCCCTGTACTGTTGAGGGCAGGAGTGAGAAGGTAGGGGACTGGCAGCCAACCAAGGTCAACCCACCACACATAGTAACAGAAAATAAAATAAATTCCTTTTGGCCCAATAAAGAGTCTTTATTCTCTTGTGTATATCCATTATAGCTCATTACATAATTAAATTCCAGAATCATTTGCTATCACTATAAGCATAATGGATAATGCTTTGTTAATGACCCTCCATTTGATGATTTTGTTTTTTTTTTCTTTTCCTTGTTCAGTGTATAACTTTAGCTTCATTTACTAAACACTATCCAATCTTTGCTACAAGACATAATTACTGAGGATTCGTTCTGTCAGATAAGAGTTATACAACTGCGTAAACTGTGTTCATTGTCTTTCTGGTTTTGATGCATAGGATGGTATCTGTAGGAATTAACAAGTAGTTACTGACTTCATCAATTGCAGTTTTTTGACACTGAGTTTTGCTAAATCAAATAACTATTACTATGACAGAGGAAAGTTGAATTGTCCCACAGTATCAGAAATTGAATAGATGAAATAGAATGATCAAATAGGAGTTATGTACTAGCAACATTTATATTCATGCTTTGAACCTCGCTGTCTTCCTATAGTTTCAGATGTCCAGTGCTTTTGTTAACTGTTTTTGTCATTAGTGGATAAATTATACTTCAGAGCTCCAGTCTTTTCCTACTTCATTTGATCTTCTCTATTCTATGAGATTGAAAATTGAAAAATTATGCTCTAAGTCAGCAACAACTGCTAGAGGAGATGCTCTATAGACCACACCAGTTCTCAGACAATGCTAACAAGTATTTTTGGGGGGCTCTTCCTTCCTCCTGTCTTACTCATTTTATGTTTTGTTTGGGATTTTTTTGTTTGTTTGTTTATAATCTTGGGGGGAAAAAAAAAAAAAAGAGGGAAGAAAAAAATTAAATCTGTGTTTCAGGTGTTACTCTGGAATCAGATTCCTGCCTCGACCCAGGGATTCCTGTGAATGGCCATCGCCATGGTAACAACTTCAATATCCGCTCCACAGTAACTTTTAGTTGTGATCCAGGATATACATTGAGTGATGAAGAACCACTCGTATGTGAAAGAAACCATCAGTGGAATCATGCATTACCCAGCTGTGATGGTAAGTGTCAAGTTCTTCAGATGCCAGCTTTAAGGTCCAAGAAAGTTAATCTCCTGTTTCTGAGAACTAAACTTATCATCGCTACTACCTCCCAACTACACCAACACCCATGTTTCAAAAATGATTTTCCTGTTAACAAAAGCTATACTTTACAACTCTGTATCAACTTTCAATCATGTATTGTAATGTATAGTGAAACATACAGGTATATATTTACCAGCAGAAAAATTAGATTTTTCAGAGGGTGCCACTGTTCAGCTGTGAATGAACACAGTCATACAATTAATATTTTTGAAGCCAAGCCAATAACCTTGGGTTTTACATTTGAAATACTGAATACCAAAGTGATTGCTCAAAATTTAAGGTACTCACTATTAAATCAGAACAAAATCAGCCTATGTAATTAATGCTCTTGACATTTTTGGTTTGAAATTTTGGTTATCTCATTAATTGTTTTGGGAGAAAGGCAATATGAGACTGTCTCAAGATTTCATGAGACATTTTTTAAAATACTGAACTATACCAGTAAATTTTTCTGTGTGCTTTTTTATTGGATTTTTTCCTATGTTCTTTTTCTAATGGCTACAAATTCAACTCTTTTTTTGTTGCTGTTGTTGTGGGATACTTGTATACTTGTATGCAAAGGCCCTCTGATAGAAACCACAGAAAATAAGATATAAATGTAACTATTTTAATAGTGATAGAACCCAACATCTCTGAAAATTCTCTATAAGCTTCTTTCGTTAAACATCCTCCTAAAACTTCCTATTTTGTCCATTCTGTTTGCTAAATTAGTACCTTTAAAAGCATGTTTGCCTTGATCATGCTTCTAACTGTGTTCTAAGACAGTGATGAAAGATCAGTATGTGAAGGGAAGAGACCCAGGCCCATACCAACAAAGGCTCCTGCTTTATTTACTTGCATTATTCAGTTCTAACTCCCTTTTCAGGTCCAAGGTTTTCAATGATAGCAGTGGAATGGCAAAAGGCAAACTTTCAAATAGATTCAGCAAAATATTTTAGTTTCTAATCTTGTTTTAAACTGTGTTGTTAAATCTGAGCACTTACTCTCACTTCGGCATCTAATTCACACTGCTGCCTTCTGGCCTGTGCACAAAACATATAAGCTACCAAGGCATCATTATATAGTTAAAATCTCTTGATCACTACAAAGCAAACTAACCTACCATACACACTTGCTCATCTTGTAAGCATTAAAGTTTATTGCTTCTTTTCAAGGACAGAAGCAAACTATTGTTTTCTGATCATATTTTAGACTGTATGTTCTTGGCACGGTTGATGAACTTTGTAATATTGCAAGTCGTCCTATAAGGTGCAATTTTAAAATGAGCAAAGCATTTTTATTATTCTTCCATTGGTTTTATGTATTCCTTTTTCTTGTTTACTTTGCTGCAATGAGTTGAAAAACACTGTTGTAGGAATCTTAACTTTGAATAGCATACTATTCTTTTTTGTATTACTTTTTTACAAAAATTTGTGAATATTTTTTTGAGTTAAAACACCAATGTTCAACTCTTTTGTTTGCATATGAATGTTGAATTGCTGAAAGACTTAGGTAATTTTCACTCAATGAAGAGAGTCCTTATTTCCCAGGTCCATCACCCACTTCCAGCATAAGTGTAAAATAAAAAATTTCAAGCCTTTCTGGAGTAAGGCTGCTGGGCAAGCAACATACAAGAGTTACACTCAATTACTGCGTTTTTCGTTTTATATTCAACTCTATTGAATTAACCAGTCTGAAAAGATGAAATAACTCACATACTGTTAGGCAATCATTGTTTTAGTCTATTTGCCTTTTGAGGCTCAAAAAGTTATGACCCAAATTTTTGTAATGTGACAGATTTAACTGAGGTTGAAATGAGCATTTCACAGTTACCTGGAGACTACTGATGTTCTCAAAATCACAACTTCAAACATTAAAAGAGCAGAATAAGTCCCTAAGGGAAAAGCATGTTGCTTTGTTTCATGCCAACAAAGAAGAAAAATAACTATGTACAGAGACAGTGGTTGAAGTTCTAAGTAATGTGTCATTCTCAAAATGCTATAATGTCCAGTTGGAGCGTGAAAATAATTTTCAAGGGCGAACTAAATAAAGCCAGATCATTTATATATTTTGAATTTCAAACTTAAATCTATGTAAGTTATTTCTAAGTATTTAATATCTGCTTTAAGGATATTCATGCTTATATGCAGAAATGCATATATGGAGGTAGAACTAGATGTAGAAACACTTCCTTTCTTTCTACTTGTTTAAAAATACATACAATACATTAAAAAAAAAAAAAATAAAAAAAATTAAAACTTTAACAAACACGTTAGTCTACTAAGAAATGAAAAAAAATACCACATTTAGCTATAATGCCAGCATTTTTGTGCACATACGTATATATTTTATATATGCTTTTACAAACTACTACTGCAAGTTACAAACTACTACTGTAAGTTTATTGAACCTTTTGTCATGTATATTTGCCATCTAGTTTATGCCAAAGTGTATTACTCTGTGTGAGGAAGAAGACTAAAAGCATCTTAATGCTTGTCTGTTTTCTTCTTAAATATTTAGATTATTAAACTTAAAAAAAAACCCCTAACATAAAAATCTGGACAGCAACAGATGAGTGAAAAGCACAACCATGCTGTATTTAAAAGATCAGTGAGCAATTCAGCATGCAAATCTTAAACTTTAATTAATTTGCCATGCAAATTTGAGCAGCCTCGTTTAGCAAATGCTAGTATGCATAAAACATTTTCTAGTATATTTCTTGTGTCTTTTAAAATATTCTATTCCAAATAAATTACTTATGGTGGGAAAATCTGAATCATTTAAAGACAGGAAAATGCACATTTTTTCCCCCTGAACATCACAGAATAAATCAGCTACAAACTTTTATATTATTAAAAAAAAGACCAAAACAAACCATGTTATTTTGTAAATATTTTGTTTGATAAAACTGGAGTGCAATAAAGCAGCTTCAAGGTATTTGGGGGCTGAGTTAGTTCACAAAGAAAATTAATCTTGCTTCTTAAATACCACTACAATAGGAATTAATACTTGTAATATTCTGAAACAAAGTTTTACTTACTTTTCTATTCTTCTAAGTAACAGGAGAAGCTGTAGATGGAAATTAAACTCCCTTTCAAGGACTATTCAAGGACTAATTCATGAGTAAAGATATTGTCAAATGTGGATGTCATGGGTTTGGACGAATTAATTTATTATTTTATTACTTGACCCAGTTTTTCATTTTAATGTTAGTTAAAAAAGTGAACCAGACTTTATATTTATATATATATATACACACGCACACGCACGTATAAAGCCCAGGACTTCTGTATGACTTCTGTTGTTTCCCCCTCTACATTTTTTTTATTATTTTTTTTTTTTCTCTTATTAAGCTTTATGTGGTGGATATATTCATGGGAAGAGTGGAACTATTCTTTCTCCAGGTTTTCCTGATTTTTATCCAAACTCTTTAAACTGCACTTGGACTATTGAAGTGTCACATGGCAAGGGTAAGAATCTAATCTGTATTTTAATATGAATTCCATATGTGTATGTAATATCTATGTTTAAAAAATTTGAGCACAGAAAGACAATAAAATGCCTTTTATGAATTGAATTAATTAGTGTTTTCTGCTATTCTATTGAGGAAGAAATTTAATTTTCTCCCCAAAATATCTTCAGATGTGGTGTTTCTAGTTTGTGTTTATTTTGCAAAAGAAACATTCTTCTAACGGTTACCAGATGAAATGTATTTTATTTTCCGAAAAATGGGCAGAGACTAAAAGAGATAAAATATATGAAAATAATAGTTACTTGTTAAATAGCCCTAAATTTTTCAGTAAAATCTTTTGAGGATCTTAGGGTGCATATATACGTTATATATAGTAAAGTAACATTTGGATATACCATTAAGCTTGGCACCTTATCTGTTAGAGAAACATGTAAAAGAACTGAGGAAAAAGTCTAGGAAGTACTAATGATGTGTTACTTGCCAATGAATCTAAACATAATAAAAATATTCTTCAATCTCCTTTACGTGACAAGAAAATTCTTTGTTATCTGTGCTAGCCCGGGAAGGATATTGGAAGTTTCTACTGTTTAAAATCTTCTTATGGACCAGATTTTTGTTTACAACTTGTGACATTTTAAATGTAAAATATGTGAGAAGGCTTTATAAAAAGAATTATGTTCCCCACAGTAAATAATTTATTTGAAAACCTGACTGTATTCAAGATTGAATTCTTTGCTGGATTGGAAGTTGTCAACTGAAAAACAGTCATGACTTTAGTAAAGGACTAGTCCCAGAAAATATGAATCTGTATATGTGGAAGACCATGTATAAAACTTGTATCTGCTTTGTTCTTGTATATGGGCATTTCCCTGAAGTGATTAAAAAACAGAATTGTGTTACAGGAAATGCCAAAATAAAGCCTGAATATAATATTTTAGCCAATTATTAAAGTATGTCTTCTAGTTTAGTAGTGAGATCATGGTAGAGATAATAAGTGAAAGAGACATGCAGGAAAGGTATTTGAATATAATGTATACAATTCAAATTTAGTTTTACAGAGTGCTGTTTACTGTATCCCATCAATTCTCTTTTGGGATGTATGGACTTACAGTGAGCTTAACAAACATCCATAATGCACATACTGATTAGTTGAGCCCGAGTGTTCTCTGCAAGTTATATTTTCTGAATTTCAGATTTTGATTCCATGTGTGACTTTTTTAAAAAATCTTTCCAGGTAATGTGAGATTGACTTGGTGTGTCACCTATGTATAAAAGAAGAAAAAAAAAAAAAAACCTTCCTATTAAATGCTTTTCTTTTCCCCCTTTTTGATATTTTTAAAGGTGTACAGCTGATTTTTCATACCTTTCACCTTGAAAGCTCTCATGACTATTTGCTCATCACTGAAGATGGCAGCTTCACAGAACCCGTAGCCAGGTTAACTGGCTCAGTCTTACCCCCTACAATTAAAGCCGGCCTCTTTGGAAACTTCACTGCGCAGCTGCGATTTATATCTGATTTCTCAATTTCTTATGAAGGCTTCAACATAACATTTTCAGGTAAGAAATTCCATTCTGCTAAATATCCAGAAACTCTTTCCAGATAATATTTTTACATGTAGAGAGTGGAGAGCAGAAACTTAATGAAGCACCAGTAAAAATATCAATAAAAGTTGCATAGTCCCTATCGTAAGAAACTGGCTAAGGTTTATAAAGGTGGCTAACAGATTGAGAAGGGTATTGCTGATATGACTGTTTCAAAGAGTTTTCCCTATTCTCAGAGAGCCATCAACCATGTGAAAAAGAAGTCTGGAGGAAAATTAACATGAAAAAGGTAGAAGGTACTGCTTCAGAAGAAAGAAACTAACTAGTACTGTTTTACTAAAGGAAGTATAGAAACTAAACAAGCAATAGTATGCTCAGAGTCACACAGAGGAGTCTAAACTGAAGACTGAATTTTGGTAAAGAAAATACATATATATAACAATAAAATATATTTATTAGGTGTTGATATATGAAGAAGGCCTGATAACTTTTACAAATTCCTCTCGAAGATAATTGAAAATCTTAAGTTACTGCTTCTTATTTACAGTCTCCTAAAACTAGATGACATAAATTATATTTCTCAGTCAT
>NW_008583334.1:0-19707 GCF_000691845.1 Merops nubicus | reverse complement strand
CTATTACTCAAATGTAAAATATTTACAATTATGCATACATCTTAGCTGCTAGTTGAGATGCTCATGCACATGGATATTCTCTGGAAGAAGCACATGAGAAACTCATATACCCAACTTTCTTATATAATTTTTTCAAGAACTGTAAAAATGTACATATGCTTTGGTGACATATGACAATGTTTACAGATGAACATGTTATTTATAGATAATGTATCTCTTTTAGCTTGATTTTAAAAAAAAAATAAACCCCCACACTAATTAGAGAAATAGTGTTGGATTTACTCATATCAAATGCGGAATTAAATTTTTTCTGGATCCTTTGGACTAACCGAGTCAGAGGTCAGCCATTTTGCATGTTCAGAATGTAAATGCAAATATTAAATGAGATCTCTGACAGTTTATTTATAAATAACTCAAAATGGTAGAGGGCTAAATAACTTTTAGAAAAATACACAAAATATTGTTATGGATGCAAGTGGGAAAATTGTAGAGTAATAAAATGTGGATCACAGAATTTTTCAAACTCATGCAAATGTTTATGCCATACCTACAACTGATACACGTAGCCATCATATGCCATCATTTATATTAAATAAATATTTTGAGAATATCTTTTATCCAGCCTGTAAGATAAACGTTTTAGAAAATGGCTTTTCTCATCAGTTATCAGATTCTAGGTGATCTCTGGTGCCTTTTGGATCATATTCTGAAGAATATAAAATCGGACTTTTTGGATTTGATGTAAAGTTGATCATTCTCAAAATCTTTTCTCTAATAATGGTCAGTAGTGAATGTCTAAAGAGGAGAAAATCCCACAACACAGGACAAACATATAGTGATACTTCCCCAGCATACTCTGTAAGGATGAGGGAATGTGTGGCTCAGGTAATTCCTGAGTTTGGTGTAGTCCCTCTGTATGTAACAACCCTGATTTTTCCAATTAATTTCTTCTGACTCCACTTGAATTATTCTTGAGGCATGGTTAAAAAAACAGAAAAAAAAAATTTGGCACTTAAGACTTCTTTAAAAAAAACAATGTTTGTATTTTCAGTTGGTTGACACCTGTAGGATTTCCAAACTGGCTGCAAATAGGCGTTGTGGACAGCGTAGCTGTACTTAGGAAACTCAGGCACATTTTTTGAAAATGTGGTCATATGTCTTTTCATTTAGATGACCATTTGGTTTTGTTGCTAGGTTTTCTTCATTATATAAGCTTTTTTTTTTTTTTTTTAACTGTAAGTCACACTTTTGAAATTGTTTGGGAGTTTCAAAAAGGATGAATTCTTAGTTCGCGCCAAGGATGCAATGAAACAAAATTATAGTAAACTGCTTAGAGTACAAGCTGATTACAGCCCTTGAAGACAACCAATGTAGTGTGGGTGGGGCACAACAGATACGTAATTGCTGTCTATATAACCCTATTAAACATAGAATCAGTACTGGGTTCTAGCAGAGAACACAACTCTGAAATACGTGTTTTCCAAGTGTTCTGTACTGATACAATGCAACTAATCTGTTGTTTGGTTGGTTTGCTTTGGTCCTCCTCCCCTCCACCCCACCCCCCTCCACATGGACAACTTGTCCCATTTATTTATACATTATATTTTATTATCTGCAGAATATGATCTGGAGCCATGTGATGATCCTGGTGTTCCTGCCTTCAGTAGGAGGGTTGGATTTCATTTTGGTGTTGGAGATTCGTTGATCTTTTCTTGTTTCCCCGGGTATCGCCTGGAAGGTGCTAATAAACTGACCTGCCTGGGAGGTGGTCGTCGTGTGTGGAGTGCACCTCTGCCAAGGTGTGTGGGTAGGTGGTCACATGCTTTCATTTCATTCATCAAATCGTTAATAGCACATGGCATGTGTAAGAATATTACACAGAGGACTCAGTGCTTGGGTTGAAAGGATTGTTCCCCAAGCCATACAGACTTTTAAGTCAGTGCAAGTAATGCATGTCACTTTTACTTAAGGGACAAAAGTAAGAAAGAGGAATAATTAGAACTGTGATTGAAAATAAGATCAAAATGTCCTATGAGATAAAATGTAAATTTAATTATTGAACTGTGCTTGCCATAATTAAGTTATAAATTTCTTACTTTGTCTTTCAGTGTAAAGAAATAACATTCAGTGCTTTTAGGTGAAAATAGCCTTTTATAGAGTCCCCTGGCTGGTTTTTAACGTCTTTTTTCATATTGTGTTATTATGCTTGTAGCTCTAACTTGTTGGTTTGGTCTTTTTACAGTTTATAAACTATAAACTGTATTATAGCATTGTAAACCATAATTTTTAACATTAATATGCTGTTTTTAGAAGTTAGTAATAAGCTCCAACTGAGTTCTGGGAAAAGTTACGGGACAGGATTTTATGAAATTTGCACAGTTGCTGCAGTTGATTTGTGAATTGATTTTGTCACCACCATGTCAAGTGAATCTGATCAGCCACTGTTGACATGTTTCTGAAATGTCAAATAGTTCCACAGAGCTCTAAATGGATTTCCTTAGGGGAGGGTTCTTGTTTTAAATGAGTTTTCATTTTATTAAGAGAAACTCAGCTTCGTCTTTTTTCTTTTGTTTGTTTTAAAAGGATGTATCTCTATATCTAAAAACAGTCTTATCATTGTACATATATGTAAGACATATAAATAGTTTTTATGAAAAACAGCAAACTATTTTTCATTTTGTTTTAAAACCTTGGTGTTGTTTAACCCATAATGAAAGAAAGTGGCAGATGAGAGGGGAAAAAAAAAAAAAAAAATTATGGACTTTGCCATTCATTTGGAAACTTTGGATTTAAGTGTTAGGCTATTTTCAGCTTGGTGAACCTGGCAGTTTTATTCCCCCTTACTTTTAAGAGTGTTCAGCTATTTTGTGGCTGTATGTATGTGGAATGGAAAGTTAGCTCCCTATTTCCTTGTTCTTGAGAATTCTTTAAGTAATATGTTGTCTATTAGCTTTACCGAGGTATCGTTAGGCTATACCTATGTGTAATGAAAACTGAAAATGAAACTCTTGCTAGTGCATGTTGCTTAACTGTTGCTCATTAAAAAAGTTCCTTAAGTAGACTCTAACACAGTCAACATATGAATGTTTTCAGTACAGATATAATTTTTTAGGATGCAAAGAATATTAATATAAAGCATTTTCTAAGCAAATCACATATTTTGATGACTGACAGAAGAAAAGTAAGTTTTTTAGGAAGAAAAGTGTCTGTATGTAACAAAATATGTATGAATGCAATTAATTTCCATGAAGTCATATCAAATTACAAGACAGTTTAAAAATATGACACCTTAAAATATCTGACACCTTAAAAAACATAAACAAATTATAGAAAGGGAAAAATACCTGTATACTTGAATAATGGTTGGCTCTGTCTTACAAAGGAGAAAGAAAGGAGAAAAATAAAAAACAAAAACAAACCAAAAAAAAAAAAAAAACCCAAACACAAAAAACAACCCTCCAAATCTCCAAATGCAGACTTGGAGGCCTCTAAGATGAGCGGATATTATGTCAATTTACTGGGAAATACAAAGTGAAAGGTTACAAATTCATTATGTAACTGCCCAGAGGAGAGCTCTGTGTCCCTCACCAGCTGTCATGTCCAGGAATTTAACTAGTTCTCGTACCATGGATTGTGAGCAGGGATTCTAAGTCTGCAGGCATTTTATAGTGGGTGTGATTCAGACTGAGATCCAAACTTCTAAATTTGACTGTTTGAAGTGTAGTTGCATACATTTAGGTATTTTACAGTGAGATGAATCAGTCTCCAGACATAATTCAAATGCTTAGAGGGAGGTTACTTCAATTTATGTATCTATTAATTTATGCATCACCTGTCATTGACAAAAGTGTCCCAGTTGACTTGCTATTCCTATAATCTCATCTCAATGTCTTCATTATTCCTTTACCATATACCTTGTTAGCACATGTATGAACCCTTGTGACCAAGAGCTGAAGCACTTCTGTAATCCAGCACCTCTGGTTACCTGCAGTTATGTTCCATAGGACCTACTTCAGATTCCTACTGTTACATGACTGTGTGCTATTATTTCTCTATTTCTGAGCTAATCTAATCTCTGGAAAGTGAATTGGTACTGTCTATAGTATACATGGGAAGTTGGCATGCTTTAGAAGGGCTTTCTAGACAATGATTCACAGATTAGAGATTGAAGGTATGAAATTTCTGTTTTGAAATCAATTGCAATCTCTGAGAAGTGCATTCAGTGAATCCTTTGAACCCTTGAGGTCCTTTCAAGGAGGATCTTTGTACCACATAAGCTGAAACTGCCTGTGTAGTGTTGTGCTGCAGTTTACCCAAAGTGGGGGCAAACTTACAACTACTTTAAATTTGGTGTTGACTAAAATTTCAGAAAAATTCTAGCCCTGTCTTCATAACCAAGCTTTGCAAATACTAGAAGACAAAAAACTTTCCTCATGGTAGGTGGTGTGTAAGAGGAATCTCAGCAGTCCATTTTTATATAAAAGACAGTTAGTTGCTGGAATAAGAAATGTCTGTTGCTGCTCCTCTAGCTAAATTCAGAAAATGCCAAGTTCCAAACAGGAAATTGCATAAAGACTGAATAGTTAATGTATTTAAATGCACTTAGGATGTAGTGAGAGAATATCTATCTTAACTGCAGTGACAACACTGGAAAAATAAGAAAATAATCTTTACTAACATCTTTAAATCATCAAGAACTTAAAATTGGTAACATACACTAAACGTATTATCTGCCAGTCCTTATACGCGCTTTAATAAACCCTTTTAAGTATTATTATTTGTAAAGTTATCTCTGTGTGTTGCCAAATTCCTTAGTTATCAGCTTTATTTATGAGGTTAGAGAGATTTGATGGAATAAGAGAAAAGTAAATCAATATTGTTCAGCTTATATTATTGCAAAAATTGAATTATTATTATGAAGTGACATATATATGAAGAATTATGCTAGAATGAGAACTTATATAGTTGGTGTTGAAGATTTTATTCAACATTAACATCTTGTAAACCTTACTTCATAAAATGGAAGTTTTTGTTTTATAATTCATTTTCATGTTTGGATATTTGCTCTATTTATTGCTTAATTTTATTCATGTGTCATTTGAATATAAATTTTGGACCAGTATTGTTTATGGAACATTTATTTTTCCGTTATGTGCAGCCAACATTTATATGAAAATAGGTGCTCAACCACACAAATGGCTGAAAAAGTTATCATTTTCAGTATGTAAATTCAATATGAAACTGTGTGCCTGCTTGCATTTCCTTTCAGTGTATTACCATACATAAATTTAGTTTTCTTAGAAGGAGAATTGGAATGCATGTCTACGCTACACTATATAGCAAGATAATCTGTATTAATTAGTTCCTATAAAAATTTGTATCTTATTTGACTTATAGAATCTTCAAGAAGTTCTGGGTCTTGGCCAATTTGGGATATTTGCCTGTTTGGTGTTTGGGCTTTTTATGTGTGGTGTTTCTTTCTGGTGGGCTTCTGTGTTCCATTCAAATAGATGTTTTGTTTAGTTCAGATATCATAAAATTTTATTGATCTGCAGCAAAGCTGTTACCCCGCACTGAAGAGAGAAGACTTTTTTTGTTTTGTTTTGTTTTATTATGGTTGTCTTCCATCTTTTTTTTTTCAATATTTTTATCTTTTACTACATAATGTACTGTAATAAGAGATTCATACCTCGTATTTTGAAAATGCTTACTTAGCCCTATAATGTGGATGACATACTGCAAAACTGCAAAGATTACCAAAGTATCAATAATTAGGTTAATGAAGTATGAGCCATTTAATTAGCCATGAATTTATAGGACTAATGTAACCGCTTACCGTGCCAGACACAGATATGCGTCTATATTCTCTATACATATCCAATCATATACATCATGACAAGTCTGTAATTCATGGAGAAAGGAAACTTATTTAATGAGAGCTCAACATTTCCTTTTTGTGTCAGTTATGTTCCATTTTGAATAAATTTATGGACTAGTTCTAAGCCATGTCACTAAACCCATATACAAGACCCCAGTTCCTAAGTGATGAAGAAAGCTCTTTATAAATTATGCATGGACAAGCATTACTTATCTAAAATAGTATATCTAAATAACTCTTTTAACTCAGTCTATGAAGAAAATTTTGTCTCTAAAAAAGTAGGAGACTAAAGATATCTATAATTCAATTTAAGGAAATCTTAAAGAAGTAAAATGGAGGGGGAAAGACATTCAGTGCTCTTCAGTCCAACCTGCTTTCATATGTTTTTTTCTTAACATCAAGGATGTTTACAGAGGTTTCATTTCTTGTTGCCATGGTACCTAAGACATTAGGGGGGAAGATAGCCTCTTACCTTGAAGACGAATTCACACAAAGACTACTTCTTTTTCAAAAGAGTGAAAAGAAACTACTTGTCTTGAAATCTGCTGGCATTAGAGTGTACATTCAGAAGTTAAATCTAATCTCAACTCAGTGGCACAAATTATTAAGTACATTATTGGGTTCAGTAGCCTCTTCATTATTTCTTCCTCATAATTTCTACATTGACCAAACTCATCCATGTGATAAGTTATATAACAAGAAGAGATATATCACCCATCGTTATATAACAAGAAGAGATTTTTGGTCCTTTTAGGACACATGGTAATATATACTTTCATGATTCTTTTACTCACATTCAGGATGAAAGTCCTTCAATTTTAATTGCATTTAATTTATAAAACAAACATCTACACAGGCACATGCTGATTCTGTGAATAATACTCAGCTTCATCTGCTTGTGAAAAAAAAAAAAAACAACAAACAACAAACCAGCAGGATTTCAAAAAGTGTTGCCATTCACCATTCTCCATCCAAGTAAATAATTTCATGCCAAAGTCAAGTTCCTCCAGGGTTCATCTCCAAAATGTTCTGAAATTTTCCTGGTTAGCATTACATCATGACCATCATTTTTAGTCCTAGACTTTGAGTCCCATAGGGACTACATTATCATGTTTTTCCCTGTCCTTTTCTCCATGCTGTGCAGGCAGATGGTCTTTCCCTGAACTTTAGAGGACTTTATTTAAGTGCCTGGAAGTTGGCTGGCTTTTAGAATACGGCAGTACCCCTTTTTCTCCTTTTCATAACAAAATGATACTGCCAAGACTGTCTGCAAAATCAGATAGACATTCATAAACAGGTGCCCTTGTTAATCTTGTTTCCCTGTGTCAACTCTTTGTTCTCTTATCTTTTCATTTAGAATTATTTTAATGTTTATCTCAGCCATGCACCCCAAGTGGTTATACAGTATTATTGCAGCTCATCACAGAGTTTTGAAGACTCTACTTAGAGTTTCTCTTTGGCTCATCATTCCACTTCTAAATGTGTCCTCCAGTTGGATCTCTCCCTCCTGACTAGAAAGCAGTTTGTGCCTACAGCCACCTACTTGCTACTACATGAAAAGAGTTTTACTGTTAACTGTTAAAATGTTGGAGATGGAGACCATTAGGGTTGACTGCTTTTGCACTATTTAAGGAACAGACATGATTGTTATCTAAGGTGGTGTCAGATTTCCCTCATCTTGGAAGATTAAAGTTTCTTTGTTTGGTTGGTTTTTTTCTCTCTTAAAGCGGGGCTTCTCCTACAGAAGCTACTCCTCTTAGTATGAAACCATTACCCCTTATCCTATTCAACAGACCCTGATGAAATGTTTGTCCCGAGCTTTCTGAGAAGCCCCCTTTAACAACTCAAAGGCCACAATAAGATCTCTTCTGAGCCTTCTCTTCTCCAGGCTGAACAACACTAACTCTCTCTGCCTTTACTCAGCAGAGAAGTGTTTAATCCCTCTGATCGCTTTTGTGCTGCAAGAGGGAAATTGAGCTCAAGTTAGTAATTCTCAGGTAACTTATGATGTTGTGGAAGATGCAAGTCTTTGTAATAATGCTAATATATAACAGTTGTGCTAGGAAAAGGCATGCCGTATGCTGAAGGTGCAGTTCGTACCAAGAAGGTGCCTGTGTCTTGGGTGGAGGAAGAGGAGTGTACAGGCTGTCGACCATCTGCTAGACCTTAACTCTTCTGTCCCCTACCCCCAGCAGGAGAGGTACTCCTCCTGGTGATTATTTTATACCCTGATCCTGTCTGTCCCTGCCTTCTAGGAGGACGTCTAGCATGAATTGAGCCGAAAGTTGAGTAACGTAGTCATATATATGTTTAGCATGTACTCCATTCGGCTCATTACCATATTTAAGGATGCACACTTTAATATTAAGTTTGCTGCTAATTAGGCAAAGGTCTTTGCTTTGACACTATAGCCTTCAAAATTTATGTCAAAGCTGGTTGCTTTTATTGGTTTAGCTGAAACTGGGCTGTCTTATCTTCCCAAGACTCCCTCCTTCAGGGAGCTTGGTGTGCCAACTCAACAGGTCTCCAACCCCAGAAATATCACAAGAATCTCATGGTCACAAACATCATAACCTTTCTCCCAAAGTGCACTACATTAGCCCATATTCCTCCCTCAGAACAAACTAGGCCATTTTCCCACACCCAAGTGCAGGAACTTGCACTTGGCCTTGGTGAACTTCATGAGGTTCACATGAACCCACTTCTTGAACTTGTCTGGGTCCCTCTGGATGGCATCCTGTCCCTCTGGCATGTCAGCTGCACCACTGAGCTTGGTGTCATCTGCAAACTTGCTGAGTGTGCACTCAATCTCACTCTTTATGCCATTATATTAAATAGCACTGGTCCAAGTATAGACCCTTGAGGGACACCACTTGTCACTGATCTCTATATGGAGATCGACCCGTTGACTGCTGCTCTCTGGATGTGACTCTGCAACCAGTTCCTCATCCACCAAACAGTCCAGTCATCAAATCCATATCTCTCCAGTTTAGAGAAAAGGAAGTTGTCGGCAACTGAGTTAAAGAAATCCAGATAGACAACATACATGGCTCTTCCTTTGTCCATTGATGTAGTCACTCCAACATAAAAGGCCACTAGGTTGGTCAGGCAGGAATTGCCCTTGATGAAACCATACTGGCTGTCTTGAATCACCTCCTTGTCCTCCATGTGCCTTAGCATAGCTTCTAGGCAGATCTATTCCTTGATCTTTCCAGGCAAAGAGGTGAGGCTGACAGGTCAGTAGTTCCCATGCTCCTCCTTTTTCAACCCTTTTTAGAAGTGGGTGCAATGTGTCTCTTTTTCCATTCACCAGGGACTTCCTCTGACTGTCAGAACTTTTCAAATATCATAGAAAGTGCCTTGGCAACTACATCAGACAATTCCCTCAGGATTCTGGGATGCATCTCAGCAGTTCCCATAGAATTCTGTATGTTCATCTTCCTCAGCTGATCACATCCCTGATCTTCTTTTACATTGGGAAGGACTTTGCCCTTCCCCCCACCCCCATCTCCATCTTCTGATTGATCCACTTAGGAGGTGTGAGAAGAGAAGCTGACTGTAAAAACTGAGGCAAAAAGTTTGTTGAGTACCTCAGCCTTCTCTGCATCGGTTGTTAAAAGCTTACCAGTCTTGCTCGTCAGGGGGTGTACACCTACTTTGACCTTCCCTCTCTAGCTGACATACCTGTAGGAGCCTATATTGTTATTTTTAGTATCCTTTGCCTAGTTCAGCTCCAGCCATGCCTTGGCCTTCCTGACCCCATCCCTGCACAGCCAGGCAGCATCCACATACTCTTCCAATGATACCTGTCCCTGCTTCCACTGCCTGTACATTCTGCATTGAATTATTTAAAACAAAGGTAGTGGGGTCATCCATAAAGAAATCTTATTTCCTGTAAGGGTGTCCTCAAAAACAGTCAAATAACAATGATGGCTTCCCTGCAGATGAGACACTTTTCCCATTTTTCTAGACACACCTCCAGGGATGGTGATTCAACCACTTTGCTGAGCAGCTTGTTCCAAAGAAGTTAGATGCTACTAATGCCCAGTGAGTATCCACATTTCCAGAGACAGGTGACTGATACATAGGGGCTGAGGAAGAAGAGCTTACTTTATTTAAATGTCAAATGCATGCATCTGCCACACACCTAAGTCACGTCCTATATACTTTTTGAAGTGTGAGTTTATAGTTTGCAGTGATCCTCTAACAGGGGAGGAATGAGCCTTTTAGTTTTGGTATTCCTTTATGGTACACTGTGATATGCTGATGAAAGTCTGAAAGAGGGGAGACATTCCATTCTTCCCTTCCTACTTGCCAAAGATGTTCTGTTCACAGCTTAATGAAGACAATGGGTTTGAAACCTGAGTGGGGACACCTTTACAGCGAATGGCAGAGTGCCCAAGTGTAGGTACCTTCTCTTTTCAAAAGATATTTCAGAAATTGCTACTTCATTCTGCTGATTTTGTTAATCTCTGAGGGTTTTGATACAGTAAGTCCTTGTTTATTAGATCACAAAAGGTATGGCTCTGCTATAAGAAAAAAATTAGATACAAAATAATAAATTTAGTTTATTCCATCATATCCTGTCTGTAAAATTAAATGCAAAATTGAAGCAGTAGTAAGATAAGACAAAATAAATGTGAATAGTTGCTTGTATTTACTAATAATTTTCTTTTGAGTCTTTAATATTTTGCCTAATGTGAGTGGTGTTTACCTAGCTCCTCTACACATCACTATAGCTAAAAAACTATGCTTGTTATTAGAGATGGATATTTTCCCCTGTTCACAAGGACTTGTAACAAAACACTTTGATCACCCTAGATAGAATAAGTTCAAATCTCCTTTCTGAGATTGTTTGAGATTTTCCTTCCATTACATGATTTACATGCTCTCTCTCTCTACTTGTCTGGGTTTTCCCTGCTCACTATCTCCTTAACAAACCATAACAGATTTTTACCTAGGATATCTCATGAAAATATTATTTGTGCACTATATGATGTACACTGTATTCAGTTAAAACTAGCCTTTCATGGTAAGCATTGCATAGAGTTCAAGCATAACACATTAATACACCAAATTTAGGTTTGAGTGTTCAGGCTTTTTTTTCTGTTTCTGGTTTTGTTTGTTTGTTTTCTAATGTGCATTACTTTCCTGTCCCTCATTAGTCATTTCAACTGCCTGGAGTGTTCCTAAAGCAAACTGTGAAAAACTGAAAGCTGAAAATGAACAGCTACTTAATATTTTCATTTCATATTTAAGTGGTGTTGCTCCTTTATTAAATTTTACATGGCACTTGATTTTTAATGGAGCATTAATACATTATTTGAGCAAAATCTTCACTGAGTTGTTGTTCACTTCTATTCACATTAATATTGCATTAATTTGTCATAATAAATATTATATGAATAATTAATAATAGGGCTCTACAATAAATTGCTGACACTCTTCAATAAGCTATTTCTTTTTAACAGTTTAGTTAGTATTCATAGCAAAATCATCAATTATAATTAATATACTTGGTCATGTTTAGCACTGAGTTAATTTCCATCAAGACTGAAACATAAGTGGGAAACTTGTTAGCCTGCATAGGACTGGAGATTTCTGCAAGACCTTAGAGACATTCATTGTTTTGTTTAAATTATCTGTAACATAAGATTTGAATTTGAGTTCACATCTGAGAAATCAGAATAAGTCTGAGAATAGCTGTTATTTTTTACCTTATGTTTAGACAGAGAGACTTCTCATTTAAGAGCTGTTCATGAGCAAGAAATCTTATATAATATCAGTAGCCAAATCTCTGAATCTTCAGACAGTAATAAGGATGTGCAGGTATCCAGGACCCACTGTATTTCAGATACATTGCCACTTTTAATTTGAGTTACTGTTTCAGTCTTACTGTATACGATTCCTCAAAATATGGTGCAATATAGTAATAGTAGATCTGAGTTGTTGCTATTTCAAAACTGAAACTTTGATATTCAGGAAACATTAACAGATTTCACCTGGTGTGTAGTGGGCATTCTGACTCTATTTTCAAAATGAAAAGGAGGAGTGATTTGTATGAGACCTTAATCACCTTAATGTGAGACCTGATATGAAATTTTAATCACCCATGTTCAGAAGGAATGACAATTGCCTCAGGTCACCATTTTGCCTTCTTTCCACATTTTAAGGCTTTTGTATGCAAAGTATTTTTTCTTGGTAAGATAAATAATATAGGGATGTTAACTTCATAGCTCATTATCCAATGATACTAGAAAGACTAGGCAAAAAGCTCAAAACAAAAGGAAAACAGTTGACAAAAATTCCCTCACCTTGGATTCTGCCATTAGTCCCTTGAGACCAATTAACATCATAGTTTTTGTTTTGAGAACCTGAGTAGTGTCTTTTGTCAGTGGCATATGGATTGAAAACTAATTAAGCAAACCTCAAAAAAGGCTTTACCTGCTGTCTAGTTCTTCCTTTCCTACTCCATTATTCTTTGCAATGGAATGGTACAAAAAAACCCCATGGAATGAGAGGTTTATTTTCAGCAAAACATTTCAGTAAAGTTTTCAATGACGTGTTCTAAACTCACCATCATCATATGGGTGTTGCGTAGAGAACACTGAGAAAAGCTTACATATGCATGCTTTATTAGTGGAGCCCATAGCTGATGACCTACCTTGGCTTGAAATCTGTTAGAGAACCAAACAAGAGGGGAAAAAAGAGAAGGAGAGAGAATAAAGGGAAAGCCACTCCTCAGGCACCACCTGGAAAGAGGCAGGAGAGAGTCTCCAGGCAAATATCTCTCCAGTAAAGGAAGTGGTGACAACGATCATGATAGTAATGACAAAAAAGCCAACATCTTCCTGCGTTCTCCCTTGGTACAGTTATATTTTTCATGCAGACTTTTTCAAGCTCCTCACTGGTAACTTATGATACTGTTAATGCTGATTGGAGGATTTGTGCATGCTGCAGACTATATAGTAAAGTTTTGTGCACATATATTATTGTGCAATACTTATTGTGTATTAAAATAACTATTATCTGGTCGTTATCCACTAGGATCTATTCGAATATGAAGTTACAGGGTAAAAGCCAGCAGGTTTGGAGTGATCTTAGTGTAGAGTTATGAATTTTGAACAGGCTAAAAGCTACAAGGCAAAAGAGTGAGAAGTGTTTTATGAACAGTATGATTTAAAAATAAATGTCAGTCACTTCTTAGGAGAAATCCAGCACAACAGTGGTTCTGAATTCAGCAGTGCCAGGTGAGAACGAGAGCACTTGTGGCATGAGAGTGGAGGCACTGCCACAGCAGCCTGAAAATGACCAGATGAAAGGTTGCAGGCTCAGGAGCAGAGGGCTGGCTGCAGAATTGGAAATGAAGGACTGATAGCATTACAAAGGTTAAGGCACAGTGCAACAGATGTGCTGTGGAAATTTCATGTACACTTTGGCTCGAGGCAGCATTCCCATTAACAGGAAGCTTCACCTCCTTGCAAATGCAGTGCATTTGAGTTTGTACATGAAGTTGTACGTGAGTCCAGCCATGTATCTGCCCTGCAGAAGTCATATGCATAGCTATAGAGACCCCCCCAGTCAGACTGTGGAGAAACCCAAAGTTTTTGCTGTTATGTGAAGGCAGAGTGTATGATGTTTGGCTCAGATTTATCCATGATCCCCTTTACTCTTGTTTTAATGCTGCGTGGTCATCCAACTTGGTAATGATATCCTCCGATAGAAACGGAAAGTACTGTCAACTGTCTGAGCTCAGTTTCTTCTCATATTTTATTAACTGCTGCACAATTTTGTAAGTAAAACAAAGGTTTTTGCCTTCAGCAGAGTGCTTTTTGGCAGAGAAGCCTTTAAACTGGTGATGTACTACTTTTATTTGATCGCCACTTTGGAGATCTGCTTAAAATCCCGTCAAACCTCTTAGCAAGATGTATGGAAGAAAAATAAAAAAGCAAACTTTTCCATTAAACAAAGTTATCGTTACATTTTTACATGAACTGTATTTCAAAGCATTTCAAGAATCCTTGAATTTTGCTTGTTTTATAGAGTTTGTATTCATATTCAGGAAATGTTTGATGATCTTCAAAAGATCTACCTTCTGCAGTTTCCTTTTATCCAATTTAAGTGAGACAATGAAAGTGAAATATAAAGGTTACTTATGTAAATAGATTTAAAGTGACTTTAATAAGCAAAAGAACAAAGAGTGGGGTCAAGTATCTGTTCCAGACAGATTGCTCTCACTGAAAGGGAATAAGAGTTTGATAAGGTAGCATTTTCCAGTCTGTTGCAGTCCTCATCAAGGTTATAAGACAACTCAGAAACTATAGTGTAAATAAAGCATGTAATTCCTCCTCTAAACCCCTTTACGTGTGGACAAAAGTGTTAAACATTCAGTAAGAGTAGACCTTTTGAACTCTGAAGTCCATACATTTCATTTTATAATAAACGCAATTAACTTTGAAAAGCACACAAGATTCAATAGTTGTAGTAGAGAATTAGTTTAATCTACTTTTATCTGCTTTCTGTCTTCTGAAACATAGAACCAGTACCATATAGATTTTTATTTTGTTTTTACTTGTCAAGATGAGTTTAAGGGACCGTGTCTTTTGGATACTGTGGTTTGGCAAATTTGACAAGTGAAGAATCTGAATTGGAACCATAGAAATTTCATTTAGTACTTGCTAGTTTAAGCTCTCTAACAAGCTATTTATGTGTTAAGATTGTAAATTTTATTAAGCACTGAGAGCCAAACAATGTAGAAAGAATTTGGGAGCTGAGATTTTAGAGAATTTATTCTTCATTTAGAAACAAAAGCACAAGCATCTGTAGTACTATGAGCACATTTTTGTTTAAATTAACTACATTAAATTACTATGCAATACAACTTAGTTACAAGACAATTTTGCTGCATGCATAAGGGTGTATTCTTAAAGGTTATTCATTATTCCTTGCTCCTCATTGTCAGCTAAGGATGCACAGCTGTTCACTGAGGACATCAGAAAGCTGTCCTCTGTTCTCAAGTTTCAGATGCTTAAAATCTAATACTTTATAACAGAAAGATACATACTTGGAGCCTTTTTTTTCATGTCTGAGTGGTTCTTTTGCAGTTCCTGAAATTAGGGAAGTATATTAGCTAGGATGTTTTTAACGTGAATGTTTAGTGCTATTGTAGTGCTTAGAATCTAAATCTTTTACAGTTTCAGTAGTGTCAAATTTAAACTATCCTCACTTCTTATTTATAGTCCAATTCCAATTAATCAGACTCTTTTAATATGAAAACAATCTCTTAATTTTATACAGCTTGTCAGAAGACGGTGGGCACCATTGCTTGAGACTTCTGCAAGAATGTATCTTTCTCCCTCAGACTAAAACAAATTTTGTAGAAGTTGCAACAGTCTCCCTATCCTATGTCTGTCGCAAAGGAAAGAGAAGTCTCTCCCATCCTTGTGAATGGAGGCGTTTTGTGATTTATTATGACATGTAATGAATTATCAGACTTTTGCTTTCATGAGCTAAAACTCCCTACTAATTTTCTTTATTTGTCTGTTTTTGATCAAAGCACACTTTTATACATATTCTATGTTGAGAAATCTCCTGGATTGCCCATAATTTGGTTGTTTAAAAAAAAAAAAAAGAGAATATCTGAGTAAACTGAGATAAATGTTGTGATAAAGTGACAACTGGATCTTTTCTGTTTAATCTGAACAGTGGTTTTACATGCCACTGATCATATTTTTGGTAAATAACCTGGAAAGTTTGAATCAATTTATTTTGCATCTTGAAAAATCACAGATTGCTATAGAAACAAATCATAACATAAATTTCATAACATATATTTTAGTACTACATCTTTTTATAGCAAATTTTAGATAGATCATATCATTTTAGGTTCTTAAATTGTACCTGCATTAATACTACTCTACTAGTCTAAACGCATCACAAAATCTGACAAAGTGTATGGTGAGATCTACTTCTTTTCTTTAAAGACTACATCCGGAGAAGCTAATTCTGAAAATACTATTTACATAGAGCATGTTGAGTGGGTACATTGAAATATACTTGTTCACTTAAATTCACACCGGATTTTCCAAGACAAGGTTGTGGATCAAGGGTATGAAGACAGAATATCAACAGTAATTTAAGATCAATAAAGATTATTTCTCATAGCAAATTCTGTACCTGTCAATGTTTGCAAAATTTTAAAACTTGTAGATAGTAATACTGATACAGTTGATTTTATTAGAAGTGGACATGATAAATATTCAGTGAATTATATTTAGTAAAGGGAAACACAAGTAAATGAGATTTCTTTTCTCATGTAGGGAGCATAAGAAATCTTTTTTTCTTTCATCTGTCTGGGCTGGGGTGGCAGATCATTCTCCAAAGATGAGGACAGGTCTCTGGAACTGAGAAGGAATCTGGAAGGCATTGAAGTACAGTAATGACATGAAAGAGCAGAAGAAAGTTCTCTGTAGCCAAGACCTAAAGAACTCTTTCAGGATCATACAATAATATTTGTGTTCTTAACTTGAGGTACTAAAATCAGTACTTACTCATAACGCACGTGTTAGATAAGCATTGTTGTACATATTTCCAATGTTGATGGCAGATTTTATTTTTCAGTTACTATACATGGATGAGCCATATCACTTCCTTACAAATAACTTCATGGCTTGGCCCTTCGTCAAGAATGTAAAAGATGTTACTTCATTTCCTTTGTTTCTGTAAAAGAGTTTTAAATTATATGTGGTATGTCCTAACAGAATGATCTTGCTAATACAGCTAAAGGCTGTTGTTTCATTTTGCATAAAGAACTAGAGATTAATTGGAGGCAGGGAAAATGGAGTGAACATGAATCTAGTTTTCTGGTCTGGCAGTTTGGTAGTCACACGGCAACAGTGAATATTGATTGTTGGATTATTTCAAAATTTTATTTCCTGACTGTTTAATGCAAGAATTTCCTTGAAAAAACATTCCTCCTCTCCTTTTTAATGCCCTACCCATTATGCTAAAGAGGTTAGCTAACATTTACTCACTTTGTGACTAACTGATTTTCTAATACATTTATGTGAAGCAGAAATCCTAAAAGATGAATGTTTAAATCCCCAGAGGCAAAGTGAATTGAATTTAGGTGTCACACATTCTGACTGCATGTATTAATTATATGCATTATAAAAAGCATCAGCTACTGTAGGTATTTTTAAAGAAAAAAAAAAAAAAAGACTTTTCCTATACTGTTAACTAAGTATTTGGACCTTGAAGGAGAGACATGCCTTTGACTGGATAAGCTTTTCATGCTGACAAGACCAGATTCAGCATTGCTGCTCATGGCTGTTCTTCTGAGTTCCTAGTCCCTCATTATTTGTAGGGAGGTCATGCAGTTCTGGATTACAGTTGGGGATTGATCACAAATAAAAGAGATTTCAGGCATTAGGACACCTGATCTCCAGAAGCTCTCATGTCCTGGAGAGAAAAAAATTCTTGCCATGGAAGGGGCTGGAGTTTGTCTGAAAAATAATAAAAACAAAAGCCACCTAAATCTCCAGGCCCACAAATTAGGGTGCCAAGTTAAACATGGCCTTAATTTGATATCCTGACATTAGCAAAAAGTGGCAAGAAAACCTTAACATGGACTGTGACATGGTTTACATAATTTTCCTGTTGAGGGAGAGAAGTTGACAAAGATGGGCTTGCTTTCCTTTGGAAACCTCTTTCTGTGAGCTATGTCAGTTATTTACTGACTGACATGGGATGAGCTAGGAAATTTGACTGGTCAGGGGGCATGAGCAGCCCTTTGTCATGATAATAAAGGGAATGCAAAGACCTGAAAACTGCATAGCTATCAAATATGTGAGTGGGCATTACACACTGAAAACAGAATAAGATTATGTAGGATAAGTAGGGGGTGTATGAGTGCCAACCTGTCTTTGAAGAATTTTGTAATGTAATTGAATTTTCATAAATAACTAATTGTCCATAAGAGAAAGCAAGCCTGCTTCTTGCAGGCCCTGGTGTTATATGTCAGTACTTTTATTCACAGATTAAATTGTCGTGGTTTTGAACTTTGGAACATAGACTTCCCAGAAAATTTGGCAAGTTCCACATTAGAGGAAGGTCACTGTATACTTTTTCTATACTACATATGCTTTAATGGTTTACAGTCAATCACTGAAACAAAATGTATGTTGTCGTTTAGACCCATGTGGGAGCTGAGCACCATGTTGGCCAATCACTCACTGCCCAGCCCCCAAACAGGAAGGAGAAAAGAGAGAAGAATACAAAACCCCATGCCTTAAGATAAAGAGAATTTAATACAACAGTGCAAAAGGAGAAGTAACAACAGTAATAGTAATGAAACAATACACAAAACAAGCAATGTAGAGCAAACCAGCAGACAGTGCTCCTCCCTAGCTGGTCTCGACCTCCTGCCAGTACACAACTCTCCTGGCCCACCCCTTCTTATGTAGCAGGCATGGCATCCATATGGTATTGAATAAGCCATTGGTCGGTTTGGTTGTCTCTCTTGGCTCTGGTCTGCTACAAGCTTCTGGTAAAAAATGAACCCTATCCTAGCCAAATCAAGAAAATATAGAATACTGTATGAACATTATAAGAAAAAATACCCTTTACTTCCACAATGTTTTCTTATTTTATTCTCTTCTTAAGCATTTTACTTATATGTTTTCCAGTTCTTTGAAGGAGGTAGATAATGAGGTGTCGATGGAGCCTGAGACCTATGTAGAGTGCTGGTGTTGTTAACACTAGAGGACATTGAGTGGTATGGGTCTAAACAAGCCTGGCGTTAATTTTGACATTACTTTGTATTACATTTTATAAAATAAAATAATTTCTACCTTCTTCCCAAAAATTAAAGACAAAAGAGCTATGTATGAACACATACACACAAACATAGATATATGTATGTAACCGTATGTAATATGTATCACATATTTGACAGGTCCTTTACCAAAGAAGCATCAAAATAAAAATCCACTTCATTTGTCAGTCTGCTGCAGTTCTTTGAAAGTTTAAGATGAAGTAAAGTGTCTTTAAATATGTTAGAAATACCTGGTGTATCCCACACTCCCCAACAAAGGGAGAGTTCAGCTGTCTGAAGTTTGGTGATAGAAGTTCTTATCCCCAAAATTCTTCTGCCTATTAAATATAATGAAACTCAGGGCCCAAGTAAACTAAGGAAGAGGAGAATGTAAAGCTCTATTTTAAAATACCAAATGAACTTATCTGCTAAACCAAAGGTCCTGAACCAGCTTATTGGTGATTTCCTTTTTAATTTTGTCTTACAAGATCCCAAACGAAGAGTAGAAATAAGGCTCTGAATAAGACTATCTCATTACCCCTTTCCTTTTTTTCCCCTTTCATCTTTCCTTCCCCCCAGTTCTCTCTGTCTCCCTATCCTTCTCCTTCTTCTTACCTTTTTCTCTTTAGTTTTATTGAAGGGAGAAAGTCTAAAATAAAAACTTCCACTGGTTTTAGGCTTTTCTAAAGCAAGATTCACATAAATTTGATGGTGTCTGTCTGTCAAGACCTTGAAAATGTAAATACATTTTCAGATTCTTTGTAAATGTGAAACAAATATTTCTCTGTGAATAAGTGAATTATTTTCTATTATATCTTCCTAGTCTACCTTTACACTATATTTCCAACATTTTTCTTTACAGATATACTTGTTAAACTATACTGAGTTTTACCTAAAATTGTAAATGCCCCACATTTCCAAAGAAGATTTTAACATCCTGTGAACCCTAAATTAAACTAAATTTAAAAACTGCATTTCATATTTATAGGGAAATATATATATTAATATATATATA
>NW_008583333.1:12459-13008 GCF_000691845.1 Merops nubicus | reverse complement strand
CCACTCTGTGGCTAAGCTCTCCACATAATGTGACAGAAAGATTCTTACCTTGCCAATACCTTCGCAGGGCTGTTTTTGAATGCCTGGGGCAGCACAGTCCAGCACAGCTGAATTTGCCTTCCTGTTGTTGGGCTTTCCCATTCAAAGGCAGTTTCTGACTCTCCTTTTCTAACAGTATACAAAAGAAGGCATCTTTTAAATACAGCACTGTAAAATAAACATTATGGTCAGGCAGGGAGGACAACAGTGTATATGGATTTGGAACCACTGGATGTACATCAAACACAATTTGGTTAATTTCTCTCAGGTCCTGTATCAACCTATATTCCTGTGTGCAAGGTTTCTTAACTGGCAGGATGGGAGTGATATATTCAGATTGATACTCTTGCAAAAGTCCATACTGAATAAAGTAATTTATCATTTGTTCTAGGCCCAGCTTAATAGGGTATCTCCTACCAGCTAGGATCCTGGCTTTAAATCAACTCGTACCAGGGTTGTGGTTTTCTTTTGCTCTTCCAGGCTGTTTAGTTGCTCACACTGTAGGCATCA
>NW_008583333.1:6006-11140 GCF_000691845.1 Merops nubicus | reverse complement strand
ACTAGAAAAGGCTGTAAAACTTTGCAATAAACGGATTTTATGACTGACCCCCTGGAGTGCTTCTCTCCAGAGCCCCTTCCTGACAACACTCTACATCAGTATGTGACCTAATTGACATTTGTGGGGAACAAGCAGTAAGCATAAGGCTTGACTATAGCTAAGAGTGTTAATTACTTATTTCAGGAGCTCAATAAAAACCAGACGGAACTTGCACCAGAAGTTCCAATTTTACCAGAGGAGCTCAAAAACCAGATGGAACTTTCACCAGAGGTTGCAAAAGAACAGACGGAACTTTCACAAGAGGTTCCAATAAAACAGACGGAACTTGCAAGGCACAGCTTAACCAGACTTCCTAGAAATTTTAACCATAGCCAGATTCCTACTCACCGAGATTTGTCACTCACAGTTCCTGTGTGATATCTTGATTTCACTGGCATTACACTGTTGTGCCGCTCACCGTCTGACTGTGGGAGGGAAGTCAAAAAAGAGTCCCCGGACAAAAGGCTGGTGCGCGCTGGAGTCCTGCTCAGGCCGCCTCTCCCCGTCAGTATGGAGAGTCGAACTAAGAAAGGCTTGGTCCCATCTGGGTTGCCAAAATGTTACAAAAGCGGATTCTTTACCCGGTGTGCAATATCCAATCCACACACAGAGACGAGATATCATGTTTATTATAATCTTGCGCAGGATCGGATGCTAGCAGGCTAATGCCAAGAGAACTAGCACCCCATAGGAACAGAACAGAGAATATTTATAGACTGGGGAATGAAATGAAGTTACATTGTAGCTATTGTCCTGGATTGGTCTCTTGTGGCAAGGAATCTCTCAACCCTGGGGAGTATCCTCGACAGGCATCCCTGCTCAAGGGGAGATCCTGGAGTGCAGCCAGCTGCTGTGAAGGAGAGCTCAAAGGGCTTTTGGCCTGCCTACTATTTATGGGGGTACGATGATTGACTTATAGTCATATTTCCTATTGCTCCTACACCTGAACATATTGTTCAGGATAGCCCATGCCTACGGCATTCTTATGTAGTTCCCCTGAATCTGGCTTAGCAGGGTGGGATTCTTACACCCAGATGCAATCATGACACCCAGATGCATCATTATCACCAAAGCAGATAATGGGAGATAAGGGTCCTGTTGATGAGGGATAAAATGCACCATCACAAGGTCCAATGTAGTAGATCTGACAGATTTGTCCTGGTGATTTCCCCCTCCCCAGTTCTCCTTTCACAATATTTGGCACCTCTTTTGCTGACCCCTTGCTCTATATAGAAAGACATTATCATTAATAGGCAGACTAACAGCCAAAATCCTCCATGGGCTCCTAAATCATATGTAAACAATCCAAGGTAGCACATCACTAGAGGGAGAAATACATTAAAACACTCACTGCATAGGATATGAAGAAGGGAGTAAGCTGGACAGGGATCCAAGCAATGGGAGATGGAATTAGCCAGGCCACGAGTTCTATCATGGCACAGTTTCCCAGAGAGATTGACGTGTGGAAACAAACTCTAGAACTCTGGGAGGGTCATAAAGCAGGTATGTTTATTATGGCATAGGGTGCAAGGGGGATCGCTCCTCCAAACTTGCACACCAAAGGGACTGGTAACTGGGATTATATGGGGTAAAATCATACATATTCCTATAACTATTCATGCATAATCATTAGGATTCCAAGAGAAGACGGCGATATTACAATCAGTTAATTATCATAAGTCCCCTCCTGTTTGCACTTGCACATTGCCATCCAGTGGTCCTCTTGAGGGTCTTCGAGGAGGAAGGCCATATGTCTTCCTCATGGTGTACTTCTCACCCTTGGCACAAGATGCTGAGTTGTCTGGTCCTTGCTGGTTTGCACACAGCTGTGGGGCTTAATGAGCAATTAAGTTCCTGCTTTAAACTTATACAAGACAGATAGTTCCTGTTATCTGATCTACAAGGACACACTAATGCTTAGCTATGCCTATACAGCTGGGGTTTCTCTACTTCAAGATACTAATGAAATTACCCCACCATTCTGGGAACTCCACTTGCTATGAGCAGTCAGGGAGCCTTTCCAACAACCACAAACCTCACACAACACATGCACTGTGTAAAAAAACCTCCCAAACACACTATATGTAGAGTCACCTCTTATATAGTCAGCTTCTTGTCCTGCTTCTAAGTTAATGTGGAAGGTGGGGGCGCCTGGTGGTGATCTCCTAATCAGTTCCCACCCAAGGCTGGCCAAACCCTTGGTGAAAACCAATCAGGAAGGCCTTTGTTGCTTGGTTGTGGACATCATCCATATGCCAACCCTCATTCAGTGCTGAGGGTTTAAACCCCAGCACTTCATATGTGTTGCAACACACGTGTGTGTGTTTATGCATGGTATTCAAATAGCATGCTATAGTATGTCATTTAGTATTTCTATGACTAGTAATGTACGTAGATCAGGTTTTGTGCTGTCAGTAACATAGAAATATTTATAAAACATTTTTTACCGTTTCAATTTGACAGCAATTTGCTTCTACAGGACCGAAACCAAGTTCATTATGAGTTATATATACATACCTGTACTTTTGACATTTTATGATAATGGATCTAGTATTGACTAAAAAATATTTTTCTCTTATGGTTGAGATAAAACTTTTTGTGTCTTTTTAGCAGTTTGCATTTTCCAATGTTTTTTTTCATAATGCTAAATGACTTTTTTTTATTCTTGTAATTAGTCATCTGAGATGTAATAATAACATAGTTGTGGTGGGTTAACCCTGGCTGAGCAAGTGATGCCCACAAAGACACTCTATCATTCTCCCCCTTTCCTCTCCTTCTTCCACAGAGCAAAAGGGGAAGGGCAAAAATAAGATGGAGACAGAAGCCTTCTGGGTAAAAAAAACAAGGGCAGTTTAATTGGAAAGCAAGAGTTAAGCAATGCCGTGCATGGAAGCAAAGAGCAAAAAACAAAGACTTATTCTCTATTTCCCATCATTCTAAACATTTTACAGACAATGAACAGTAACAACAAAAATATTCTTTATAGCAAACTCAGATTTTTAGATTCTGTTATGTGTCTGTGAAATTCCTTTTCAAAGAGCATATACTATTTTTCCTACTCAAAAGTTAGAATATAAAATAGGAAAAAATGAAAAATTCTTACTGAGGCAGCTTTGATACCCTACTGACCTTTTTCAATACCTGCAGGATGATTGGCATTGTACCGAGCCTCCTTCCAGCAATTCACAACACATTTTATTAATTTATATACACTACTTCAGTGTAGCACACCATGAAACCTCTTTCTGTTTAGCCTAATCAATTCTGTGCTTCAGGGTTGCTCAAAGGAAGCAACTACCTCTCTACAGGCCTCTTCCAAATTAGCTCTCTCAGGCTGCTATGTAAAAGCACTTTTCTACCTTGGACTAATCTTCAGAGATTTATGATTTCTGATACATATCCCCCATCTATTACTTGTTCAAGACAGTGAAATATAGCCTACTATTACTCTCCTTGAATATTACACCTGTTTCAGTTATGTGCAAGCTTGCAGGAAAGTCTTTACTCTTTCATTTGCTCTTGATTTAGTAGGTCCAATGAAAAAGAAAAGAAGGGCAAAGGATAGATAATTTCCTCCAAAGCTGCATATCTTGCTATACAGCTCAGTAAGGCAAGGTATTTGTATGTACCACAGTTGTAGATTACAAGTCATCAGGGTCTGAACCTGTAAATGACTCATGACTTTTGTTGACTAACATCAATAATTGTTTCTCCTATAAGCAAGAGCTACATTCTCAAGGAATTAATCACTTTGGGGTTTTAGTCCTCTCAAGACAAGACAGAAAAATTCATGGACATGATGATGGCTTTTTGTCCTGACTTTCGTTCTTATCCCAGGCTGCTTGGATCTGATTTCATGCCATTGCTATCAATTATGCAGTCTATGTGCATTATACCATCCAGACCTTCCTAATATCACTGTGCTTGATGATTTAGTTACTGACAGTCTAAGCACTGCAACCTTTCTTATAGGTTTGTGAAATCCTGTTACAAAACGGAAAACATTTGCTAAGATATATTTTATGTGAGAGAGATTCTTTAAATGGGCATTTTAAAATCAGCTAGTCCACACAGACCATTGATACAAAACAACCTTGCCTACTGCAACTCAAGCATATTGCTTTCTTCTGTGGATTTATTGCTTACTTCTGTTGATCAGAAGGGGAATTTTTTTTTTTTTTCAATAAATTGTATTTGTGTATGTCTCCATAAATCTTTCTGGTAGATTAGATAGTTTGAAAAAATTACAGAGACAATATCAAAAGGAATATAAAAATATGAACTTTTTTTTCCAAGTTTCCTCCAACATTGACTGTAACCACTGTTGTAAGATTGCAAAAGATTGATGCATGTATGGAAAGAATATGGGAACAGATCCATTTGCTGGCTGACTTAGTCACCAAGGAACATCAGTGTTTTCAAAAAATTAGAAGAAAATAGGTAGAAAACTGACACTATGGACCATAAAAATTAAAAAATATGCTTATTTTTAATAGCAATTATGTAGAAAAGAGCATTACCAGAAAGACCACTATAAAACTATAATGTTCTTCAAGATCAGAATTAGTTTCTAACATTGTCAATAATTTTCTGAGGGGAATGATAAAGAACGAGAAAAAAAGATAGCTATTTTGGTATCCTCTAACACTCAGACTTCCTGTTTTCAGAATCTAATGATATTCCAGGAAATTCCAGTTTTCTTTGTCTGGGATAATTTTTTTAAATACTTGCAGAAATCAAGGAAGGAACTCTTAAAAGATTGAAGATCGATGTGATTTGCTAAAGATAATCGAATGAAAGTTTTAATAAGATCTGTGGCAAATAATGTGCAAATTGTTACAGGTATTCTTATATCCTCAGATGGATATGGAAAATGTTGTTCTTTGCTGATGTCAAAAGTGTATCAGACTGAAAAGTCGGTTAGACCATGTAGATTTTGTTTGTAGAACATTAACGGCTTACCTAGTGTAGTGGGAAAACCCTAGCTGAGCAAGTGATACCCACCAAGCCACTCTATCACCCTCCCCCTTTCCTCTCCTTCCTCCACAGAACAAAAGGGGAAAGGAAAATAAGACAGAGACAAAATCCCTTGTGG
>NW_008583333.1:0-5984 GCF_000691845.1 Merops nubicus | reverse complement strand
GGAAAAAACAAGCGCAGTTTAATTAGAAAAAAAGCCCAAGCCATGCCGTGCACGGAAGCAAAGAGAAAAAAAAAAACCCACAAGATTTATACTCTAGTTCCCATCAGCAGGTGATGTCTGGCCCCTTCCTGGGAAGCAGGGCCCCAAATCATGTAGCGGTTGCTCTGGAGGACAAAGGAGTAGGCTCCTTTCCTCCTCCTTTGTACTAGCTTTTTAGTTGAGCTGACGTCATATGGTATGGAATATCCCTTTGGTCAGTTCAGGTCAGCTGTCCTTGTTATGTTTTCCCCCAAGCTCCTGCCCCCCCCATCCCACTGTGGGGGGAATGTTAGAAAGAGCCTTGGTGCTGTGTGAGTACTGCTCAGTGGTAGTCACAACATGGGTGTTATCAACACCCTTCTAACTCCCAACACAAAAGCACTGCACCAGGAGGGCTGCTATGGGAAAATCAGCTCAGCCAGACCTGATACACCTAGTAATTACATCTTAATGACCAGTTTTAATTTGGTGGCACTTGCAGAACCCTTCAGTTTTATCTATTTTGTTTTGTTTGTTTCACTGCTTCGATAGCAATTATTTGTGTTCCAAAAGAAAGAAATCTCAGAAAGTACAATTTTCTAAGGGGCAGCAGCTTTACCATTTTGTTTCAAGTAATATTTATTTTTGGGTACAGCAAAAAGTATCAGTGAAGACTGAGATACTGGATAAAGTTTATACTGCAGAAACTGGATTAATAAGTAGCCCTCAGATTATTCATGCAAGCAATTTGAGTGCTAACATCAAAACTATGCATGGTTGAGTCTTTTTCTGTGTTAAATTTATGCTTCTGCATCTCATTTAGTTTCAGTAGAATTACTTTTGTCTTTTACCATAACAAATGAGAAAATATTAAGGCAGTAGATGAGGTCCTGTATTTATATCTCTGTCTCTTTGACCAGAAATTAGAAAGAAAAATTGCATTCTGCAGGAAAGTATAGTACCTCTGAGGAACAAGAAGACATAGCCTAGAGACTAGCATACAGACTTGAAATCTATGTGAAGGGTTATTACCTTTTTTTTTTTTTTTTTTTAAGAAAAGCAGCACTGTTATAAAGAGCTGTATGTCAGTAGGATACAAGTAGTCATGAGTGTACCAAAGAAAATCCCAGGGAACCAGAAACAGTGTTCATGGGGGAAATAATGTTTATTTTAAGAAGGCCGAATTATATTTCTGATGGCTACAACTCACTGGCACGTCAGAGTTTATTTCAGAAGTTTTGCCACATAGTGCAAAGTTATATTAGTTGTAGGGCAGGACATACAGAATTGATAAATAATTTAAAATCTTGGACTATTTTGTAGTAATTATACATCTAAATGGATAACTGAATACTTACCTTTTATGATTATCTGTGCTGCTGATATTGAATAATTGAGCATCTGTTAGAGAATGTTTAAAGAACTGTTACAGAAATATTTTAGTTATGATTAATTTCTGATGAAAGCTTAAGAGCAACTTTTGAATACTGAGTCAGTCTTTTATCTCTGTTAGCATTTTTATATCAACTGGCCATAATTTCAGAGCTTAAGAACAACTGAAAAAAAAAAATCTTAACATATTGTATCACTTTGTCATAAGTAGTGAGCAAATACTTGGGGCATAATTCTTTTGGAAGAATACAAAGCCAACTTGAACTGAACTTGAGAAAAATAATACAACATTTTTTGGAAAAAAATGTATCTTCTTGTTTCACAAGAGTATTGGCTTGTGCTTAGTAGGATACCTTTTGTATTTTATGTTATTTTGTTATGAGACAGTAGAGACCCTTCATGATTTGTCCAGTTTTGGGATGGGTGGACATGATGTTCCAGAAGAAAATTTACTTTGTTACAACTTGGAGACTTGGGTTCTTATAATAGAGAACATATGTTCACCATATCTTGAAGACATTTTTCACATTGAACTTGGAGTTCTTGATTTCCACATGAGTAAACACTAGTTGCAGGTATAAAATTTTGTTAAGTAATGAGTAGTAGCATTCTTCTGGACCATCTACAAAGGGGGGTGATGGGTTGTATGTGTGTAAACAGGATAAATTACTTTAAAAAGAACAAAACCAGTCCTTTCTGTATGTATTTACCTAATTTAAAATGCAAAGGCATTTGTGTCCTTGTTGAAATGTGTCTAATCTGAAATGCAGACTAGATTTGAGAATAGAATCTCTTGGATTTTTGCTTGACTAAGTTTTCATCTGTTCTTTTTCTCTTTTAGTGTATGTACATATAAATTAATCTCTTTAAAAGACAAATTTTCTCCCTTCTCCCTATTCTTTCTGCTCCCATCAGTCTAACTGCCATATTGCTTAACTGTTTATCATTTATAAAGTCAATACATTATATGCCCTAAAATTGTACCTGAAAAATTAAAGCTTTCTTAAAAATTAACTTAATTAAATATTAATTTTAATGTGAACATCTTATACATTTCAACTACATAGTACTGTATTAGAATTTTTTTTTTCTGAAATAAGGGGTCATATATACATTTATTAATTCACTTTCTCTCATATCATCTCTATTACTATTTTTTCTTAGTTTGAACACACCTTATAATCACTCATCACCTCACACTGGTGAGATGGCCAATCTGGAAAATTATTCCTGTTAATAACATTCACTGTATATTAACTATTTGTAAACATAGAAAACAAAGTAAATTTTATTGTTTTCTCTGTTTCAAATTAGGCTCATGCACTGTTAGTTCGAGAAGTTGATGTAGAGAAAGTATCAACTTTTGAGAACCCCTATGTAGATGCAATAAGAAGTTTATGGAATGACCCTGGAATCCAGGAATGTTATGATAGACGACGAGAATATCAGTTATCGGATTCAACTAAATAGTAAGTATATAGTGGCTACAAACAACTGTATCTTGGTTTATGTTCTTTCTAACAAAGTAATTTTTACTTTTTATCTTTTTATACTATATTTTTGTGTACGTACATGTATGTTTTTGTGTGTATGAACACAAGTATCTGTGTGTGCGTGCATATTCAGCACAAACATATGCTTAAATGTAAAGACTACTGTAAGGAAGGCAGTATATCTAGTTTAGTATTATGTGTGTGTTTGTTTCTCAAAACATATGCCTATGATAATTTGAAGTCTTACATTAAGTTTATTACTAGGGAAGTGCAATCAAGGGTAAACCTGTATGCAATTCATGAAAATTATAATGCCCTAGAACATCTGTTTTCCCAGGTTTTATCCTTTCCCTTTTTCCCTTTTTTTTCCCCTTTCTCTTTTGCAGTCCTAGTGATGAGGTAAATAGTACCAAGCAAGATTTCTTGTGTTTTGTTAAACTGCCTTTCTTTTGTACAAGCAAGAATATGGATGTCAAGAAGGCAAACACATAACTGAAAACAGAATTCAATTTGTAAAGGGTGGGGGAAAAAAAAGTATTTTAAGTTAAATCCTCTTTATTATAGATCAACAACAATGAAAATGCATATGTGACTGAACTTGGTCTTGGTATGCATGTACTCTCTTGCAGCAAGATTCTGATAAAATACCCTCATATATCAGAGGGGCTGGAGGCTCTCTTGCCTTACACCAAACGGAGACTTGAACTCCTTTAAAACAGGCATTATCTAGACTCCCTGTCTGAGACAACCACAAGGAGGGACTTGAACTCTTAAGATACCTCTCTTGTCCTACCATGTGCAGTCTTTGCTGCTTCTAATGGGCAACCAGAGAATCAATGAGAGAATACTTTGACACAACCACTTTTTCTAGGCCCACTGCCTACTACCAGAATTGAAAGGGAGTATCTTTCCTTATACCAAATGTGTGGAGTTTAAATTCCCTTTCTCTGGCTTACCGTCTGGTGTAGTTCTCTCATCCTCCCTGGGTGGCCTTAAGAACTTTCCCCTTGGTCTACTCACCTGAGACCTTCTTTCCCTTATCCCTTTGGTCGACCTTCACAGCCCCCCCTGGTCCGCCACTCGTTTTTTACATGTGTGGGCACCCAATCAGTCGTCCAGTGCTGGCAGCTGCCAAAAGGAACTGATCACCAAAATTCTGGTGAGGAGTGCCATTTGTGAGGAAAATGCTGTTGTCAGAGGTTGATGTTCACAAAGGAGACAGAGGAGTCCTGTAAAAAAATATACTTTATTCGAATAAAGGGAGAGTCCATGGGCATATCCCAGTGTGGTCTCTCAGTTTTGCTGGGGGATGCAGCCCCCTTTTTATCCTAATTTCCTGGCCGCAAATTTCCCTCCTCCTTTCCCCATTGGCTGGGGTACTCAGAGTATACAGATTTCCCGATCCACCTACTATGTATTCCCCTTGATATGTACCCCCCCTTAACATCATACATCATATCTCTCACTAACTTCATTTTATGCCTCCCCTGGGAGGAGAATTTACTGTGTATAAGTTCATTAAGCATGCATACTGGTTCCTAAAGTTCAAAAGTTTAGGCTATCCAAACTTCTTGAGGTAGATATCTGGTTTTGTTTAGTTCTTCCTACCTTCTTGTTTGGTTCTTTTATATGTAAAGTTACCAACCTATTACCTTGGAGCACCAGTGATCGCATCTGATTCTGATTCTGTTTTAGCAGAGGACTTAGTAGTGTTGGCTTAATGGTTGGACTTGATGATCTTAAAGGTCTCTTCCAACCTAAAGGATTCTATGATTCTCTCTCTCCACTCTACAAACTGTTCCCTTATCTTCCCTTATTGTGAAGACACATTCCTCACATTTCTTTCTATTCTATCAATAGCAACTTGGAATTTAACATTGGACCCTGAAGTCCGTCTAAATGTTGGGTTGAAGAAATTCAGTTTCTCTGAGTAATATTCTATATAGCTCTGGTAAATTTTTTCATCTGTTAAAAAAAAAAAGGATGATGATAGAGGTGGATGACCTTTTGGTGTTGCCCACTAGAAAAAGGATTAGCATACTTGCTTGTTAAAGCTGTGGCAAAAACTTCCATGGTCTCCACTGGAACTTTTAGATTAGCTATGAAAATTAATCTGATTATATCATTCTACTCTCCATGTCAGATTGGCATGAAAGGAAGCCTCTCATTGAGGAAAGCACAGAAGAAACTGTAAGGCACCATGAAGGTCCAATTCAAGTCAATGGAACATGTCCATACACATAACAGAAGTCTGGGGTGAAATCTGCACAGTAGTCTGAGGGTCCTTATTTAGCACAATCCTTTATACATGACTGAGTCAAGACAAACTTAAAAATATCTTGCTGATGCAATCTAGGCAGCTAGAAAGCTACTAGTGCATGAATTAGATCTGCTCAGTTTTGTTCCAATGCTCTGCTACCACAATACATTTTGCTTCTGCTTTATCAGACCCACATACAGGGCTCCTGTTGTCCTGTGCAATCTGCTGCTCTGTAGAGTTGGTTACCTTCCAATCTATCACTTTTATTATTTGTATATGCATATTTTGGTGCACAGTGGTGTAAAGTACAGTAAAATCTCTCTTGTATTGCATGGATTCTCAGTGTCCCCAAATATACAATATTGTATTTTATTTTTCAGTGGTAAGAAAGCTAAAAATCATAGGAAATTACATATAAGTGATAATCTTTAGGATGCATAAGTGGTAAAAGACAATTTTAGAGACAAATTAGGCTCACTATACTTTCTCATTGTTTTAATTTTGAAGCAAACGGCAAGCATAAGTAGAAGGTGAAACAGAGCTTTTCTTATACTTTGAATTTCTTATATTTGTAGGTCCTAACTTTGATTCCATGATATATATAATACCGATTTCAAAACTGAAATAAATATATATATTTCAATGATTGCCTTAAAGAAATACAATAAAATTCATAAGTCTCCAAAGCAGGAAATAAGCAGGAAATTGTACTGAATATCTTAGTTTTGACCTAGTTCTAATGAAAACATCACCATAGTAGATGTTTTGCATAGTATTAAAATAGTATAGCTGATGTACGGAAACGGACTCTATAACTCGAA
>NW_008583332.1:16085-28740 GCF_000691845.1 Merops nubicus | reverse complement strand
AGGTTGAAACCTTTCTCTTCTCACCAAGCCAACTGGGCTTTATTAGCAGCTTGGATGGTTGTGGAACACTTCCTCATTATCCAAAGGCAGAAGGAAAACCCAAAATAAAGGAGTACAAGAGAAGGAGGATGGAGGCCCATCATCCACATCATTGTGAAGAAGCCAAGATGAACAGGCAAAGCTCTTGAAGATGGAAGATGGTGGTGACCCTGTCACCTAAGCAGCTCTGATTTTTGCATCTTGACCCTACCTTTACCCTCTTTGTTTCAATAAACTGATGCTGGGTGACTGAAGGAGCTCCCCATGTCAGTCCCACTGCAAACTCTTGTGACTATGGAAAGACCCAGCCTGAACCTGGCTTCTGATGCCAGCTAGATGGATGGAGTCATGCTGGATGGATGTCATAGCACCTGACTTAGGTGTACAAGGAAGGACAGAAGGCCCTTTCCATTTGGAAGAAGAGAGAGATGGAGGCTCAAGGTCCTCCCGTTGCTCATTAGGACTGCTGGGGGTAGAGTTTGGGCTGTGGTTCCATTGTGTGCTTGTGAAGGACCAGGACAACATTCCAGAAAGGGCTCCCAAAGTGCTAAAGGCTTCTTCTGAGCCAGGAAATGTGAAGTGGTATTTCAGATGTTGATCCATGCTCCCTCAAAACTCAATATTCTCCTGGAGGTTCCCATCCCCTACCTCATATCTGCCACTGATAGAGGCAAGCATGGGCCACAGTCTGCAGGCATTGGCATGGACCAGGGCTTGCAGGCTGCCACCACCTCCAGGACACAGAGGAGAAAAAGTCTGGCTTTGTATGGAGACTCCAGAGATGTTCACAGGGGAAAATCATTGTCTGCCCTGGAACACCACCAGGGCGATGGACTAACACCTCTGTTCCCATGGGGAATTCTTTATTGATCACAGGAAATTTTCCATGAAGAAAAGACCATTCCACACAATTAAAAACATTACCTCTTCTGAAAAGAAAGGGTCCCTGGGCTTGCCACTCTGTTCCAGAGGGAACCATGCCACCTTTGACTCAAGGCTACTTGAAGAAGAGGGGCTCTGCAGTGCCACGCTGCAGCCCAGAAGAGGAAGGTGCTTCTCTGCAGCATTTTTCTTTGTTGAAACGATCCAAGCTGCCTGAGGGCTCAAACCACAGTTGATAGAACCTCAGTGTTGCTGTTTCCCTCCCCTGACCTCGCTGCTTCTTAGATCTGGCTTTTAAAAGTAGAAGCTATGTGGTGTTAGCTGAGGACATGGTTGAGGATTGGGGAACAGGCTTCAGAGACCCAGGGACAAGGGATGTAGGGTAAGTTTTGGATTTCAGACTCAAGGTCTGGTCTCAAATCCTTGCAGATGCCCAGTGCTGTGTTTTGGAAGGGCTTCAGTAGGAATAGTTACAAAACAATAATCTCCAGACCAGATCCTCAAAGAGCTTTTGAAGTCTATGGGATCTCCTTAGAGATATGACTGTAGGGGTACCATGCTCTCTTGAAAAAAAAACTTTATCTCCCACAGTACAAAACCCATGGGGAGATCTTCAGCTGCATAGTGTTTATCCTCCTGCAGAGACCTCCAATGGGATTCCTTGCAGATGCCCAGTGCTGTGTTTTGGAAGGGCTTCAGTAGGAATAGTTACAAAACAATAATCTCCAGACCAGATCCTCAAAGAGCTTTTGAAGTCTATGGGATCTCCTTAGAGATATGACTGTAGGGGTACCATGCTCTCTTGAAAAAAACTTTATCTCCCATAGTACAAAACCCATGGGAGATCTTCAGCTGCATAGTGCTTATCCTCCTGCAGAGACCTCGGATGGGATTCAGCTGAAAGATTCAGGAACCTCAATTTAGGTCTTAATATGGTTGTCCTCACTGAAGATGCACCAGAGCAACCAACATGCCCACATGGGGCTAGAAGACAAAATAAATACAGTTAACTCATAGAATCATAGAATCCTTTAGGTTGGAAGAGACTTTTCAGATCATCAAGTCCAACCATCAAGGCAACTCATATCCTTCCATCCAGCAACTGGGGATTAAGTGGGGATATCCCAAGGCTGACCTAAACCTGGTGCCTGGATTAGTGGGAGTTAATCTGCAGGCCACCAAAGAGCTCAGACCATCACCTGCACTGCAGACCTACGGGTCACCTGCTCCCACTGTAGGTCTGTATGAAAAACTCATTGCTGGGTCTGATTTTGAAGCCACCTCCAAACCCAAAGCACCTCCAAAACCATTTAAACCACATATGTGTTGGGAGAGGAGCTATGGGGATAAACTCTGGAGAGTGGAGCTGGTCTCCTGCAGATGGTTTAGATCTGAGAACCATGATCCCACCCACCAGATCACCCTTCTTCAAGAGAGAAAGGCTGTTGAGTTTCTGCTGGGGAAGAAAAATACAGTCTGGCACTCAACCCTTGAAAGGTTTCTGGACCCTGGATTAGATGACCTCATTATGCCTTCTCCATATCTGCTACTACAGATAGAGGTCTAACTTCAGCCTGCTGGGAATTCTTGGACAAAATTACTGGGTTTTTTGTTTAATTGTTTGTTTTTCATGGAAAATACAGTTTGTTTAGCAATTATTAGTATTAGTATTCTGATTTTCTCTGGAAATTCACTTGTTTCTGTGAATCCTGTGAAGGTTGCCAGTGTTGGGTGGAATTTCTGGAATTGGAAAGTTATCACGTTTCTCACCCCACAGATCTGAAGACCTTTCCAGTCCAAATCAGGCACTTAATTCTTGGTTCCTCTATACACGGATCAGCTTTTATTCTTTGAATGTCTCATTTTCAGGTTTCTCCAGGACAATCCAGGGCTAGGCACGAGGGCCCACTCCTCTGTGAATAAATGGCCACAGAGCAGCTTCCCCACCTGAAAACAGTCTCCAGATGATGGGGGTTGGAAGGGACCTCTGGAGATCATCTCATCCCACCCCTGCTCCAGCAGCTCACCCACAGCAGGGTGCCCAGGGTCACAGCCAGGAGGGTTTGGGATCTCTCCAGAGCAGGAGACTCCACAGCCTCTCTGGGCAGCTGCTCCAGGCTCTGCCACCCTCCCAGCAGAGAAGTTTCTCCTCCTGTTTTCACCCACATCCTGAAAGGTCCAGGTTGTTTTGGTTTGTTTTGCTCTTCAGGGAGGGAAAGGAGTTTCATTTTCAATCAATATCTTTAAGTCCAAGTCTGGGGTTGAAAAGACAACTTGTGCCTCGGATCAATCTGAAACCACCCTGAGAGAAGAGGAAATTTTGCAGCCAAAGAAATTTTAACTCATGTCTGTTGTTTGATAAATTTACTTTGAAGAAATGCAACGACTCTCAGGGTGAATCCTTTCCTGAGTGCAGAAGGGCAGATATGCTCTTAGGAGATATTGCTACTGAATTCCCCTTTTTTTGGTCCCACACGTTCCTTCCCCACCATGCCGAGACCCATGGGGGTCATGGTGGGTTGGGGGTGGGGGGTCATGGTGGGACAGGGCAGCTACAACATCACTTTGGGTGCTGAGGATTGTTTCCATCACCCCAATGGGAATATCATCCTCTCCCTCCCGTGCTGCCAATGGGAAAGGATCCCAGAGCTGAAGGTCCTGGCACAGAAGGAGACCAGGGTGAGCATGCAGAAGGGTGGGATGAGGATGGAGAGGGCAAGGGGAGAGGCAAGCTGTATTGATTGGTGTGTGAAAGGCCTCCCGGGAGCCCCGTTGCTGAGAGACAGCCCTGGGAGATGCAAGGCTGGAATTAATAACTGCTCCACTGGGGCCCTGTTTGCTCTCCTTGCCCAGAGCCAGAGGACTTTGGTCACAGCTTATCACCTAGCCAAAGCCCCAGGAATGCAGTCACAGGCAAATGTGCATGTTCACAGGACATCTATTAATCAAACGGCTCCCCCACCCTTTAACCCTTTGCTGGTCAGGGTGGGGGGGGAGGAGGTGAGCAGAGCTCTGCTTTGTCTGAAATCGGGGTCCCAAGAGCTTCTTTAGAGCAACTGGAGATAGGAGTAAGTCTCTTGTGAACTTCAGCTAAGGTACCATCCCTTGCTCTGCATCCAGGGCTTTTCCAAAATCACATCCCCCACCTCCTTCAGAATGCTTAGGGGACTGATTTTGGTGCCTTCCTCTGAAGAGGTCCCTTCTCAGCAGGAGCTAAGCATCTAACCACCTTGAAAGTCCCAATCACTTGCCCTGAAAATTTATCATGGACTTTTCTTCCTCTTCATTCTGTTTTAAATTTCAGGTGCTGTTTGGACTCACACCGTGGTGCTTGTTCCCCAAGCTGCCCATGGTTATGGTTCTTCTGCTGCTGTACAGGTCCCTAATGGGATGATCTCTGCTCTGAAGGGCACAGGGCTAATCAGACACTTTCCTTCTCCCCAGATTTCACCCGAGGACACAAAACATCACAGGGAAATTACTCTCCTGCAGCCTTCAGCAGGCAGGATTTGCTCAAACTTCGTGTCTCTGTGGCAAGACCAACCACCCTCCTGCCTTGCTGTTGGGTGTCTTGGTCTCAGCAGTGTGCTCCTGCCTTGACACATGAGGTGGGGGAAGGTTTTCAGGCTCTTGACTCATTAGGAGTTGTTTAGCCAGCTAAACTAGCCCAAGAGTCTCTGTAGGACCTCCATGGTGAAGGAAGAGGCAGTGGCACCTCCTGAAGGTGATTTAGCACACCAAAGTTAGGCTTCTGCTCCATATCATCCCCTGGAAGACCCTGATGATAGAGACCCCAGGAAAACATCACCTGCTGAATTAAATTCTGCAAGCTGGCCAGGATGGGTGTTGTTTTATTAGTTACCCTGAAATGTCACCTCATTCTTGCCAACACCCTGAAATCCAATGTCAATCAAACACAGGTAAACACCAAAGGCACACCTCAAGAAGGCACCGAGGATGCTCCAGTGTTGCAAGGTACACGTGAGCCCTGGAAATATCAACTGGGTGGTAGAAGGTGGTTCCTACAGAGGAGTGAGGCTCTGGGATGGCCTCCTAGGAGGAGAAAATGGGACAAGAAGCCCACACAACCTACAGATGGACTCTGAGCAGCTTCTGGCTGGTGGTGACCTAGAGTGGAGGCTGACGCTGCTCCTCCCTGCCCTCTCTCTCCCCTGTTCCTGGATAAACAGTGCCCAGAGATAAGGTGCCCATTTGTAAAAGGGGTGGGGACTGAGCAGCCTGGGAGAAGTGTGGTCAGTCCCCCATCACCTGACATTTTCCACCCAGGTTGGCATCTCCTCCTCCAGCACCACCACCAGCAGCCCTGTTGGGTGAGAGGGTGAGGCTGTGGCTTTGCCACAGGGTGGGTTGGGCTGGATGAGAGGGTGGATGACTTTTAGCCTTCCCACAGCAGGCAGGAAGGACAAATTGTTGGGCGTCATGTCTTGAGAAGTCTTTAGCCCTGGATCCTGTACTGTTTACCTTGTGTCAAGAGGAGGAGCAGGAGCTGAAGAAAGGGCTGGAATGAAGACAGAAGGTATCACCCAGATTTGGTGTATTTTTGTCTGCATTTGAGTTCTTAGCTTAATTCATGAAGTCTCCCAGGCTTGGCTCCCGGGGCTTTCACAAGCCAAAGGTTCCTGGACAACAGCCCTTTTCTCATCAGGGCAGTTTCACCTCCTCGTGAAGGTGATGGAGACAAAGGATGTTGTTATTAGCTGGCATTTTGAGGTGTGCAAAATACTGGGTTCTTCTTCAAAGAACGAAGCACATCTTTTGGAACTGAATCAGTTCATTTCTGAAGCATCACCACACTCATCTCTGCTCTGAGCCTTGAGAAAATTCCTCTCTCTCCAACTGTGCCTAATAACCTGGATTCCTTTTGAATGAAACTACCCCAAAAGATGCACTACAGCTGCTTATGGGTCTTTTTTTTGTCTATGGGACCAGAGCAGGACTGGCCCAGAGTAAACCCCTGCTGAAATGTGTGCAGTGTAGACATCCTGTGCTGAAGACCAACCAGCCACTACAGCTGCTTATGGGTCTTTTTTTGTCTGTGGGACCAGAGCAGGACTGGCCCAGGGTAAATCCCTGCTGAAATGTGTTCAGTGCAGATATCATGTGCTGAAGACCAACCAGTTGGCTGCATTGACCCACTCCACTGGTTGATGTAGTGATTCTTCTTGCTCTTCCACAACCTATTGCACAAAGCAGAGGGACCTAGTGGGGTTTTAGCATGAAAAACAAGCACTAATAAGGAGTAACCATGGTAGAGGATCCTGTTCTTTATTCTTATCTGATCAATGCACGGAGAGAAAGATATGAACAGAAAAAATAAAAGCATTATGAGTTCTGCAGCCCAATCAACCTTTGGCATGCCAGGTATTAAAAAAGGGAAGGGGAGAAAAAAAACCAACAACCCACCAAGCAAACTTCTATCTGTAAATAATTATTCATCCAAACCCTAGCGATAAGCCCACGGCACTGTCCATGCAGATTAGGACCTTGGCAGAGAAGAAAACCCTTCTTGCTTTCCCTCTTCCATGTCAAAGGCTGTATTGTTCCCAAAGAGTTAACAGCAAGGCAGATCTGCAATTACCCGGGAATAATGGTGTGTGATTGGGGCACTAAAGAGCTGGAATTGATTTTTTTCAGGCTTTGAGCCTTAGAAACCCCTCCCTGACTTCCTGGTAACTCATGACCAGCAGGGTCAATAGAGCAGAAATCCTTCTAAAGGGCCAATCTGTATTTGAATTATTTAAACAATGTAGTACAGCCAAGTTAAATGGGGCTTATCAAATGTTACACCTCTTAAAGCACAATTGGAGACAGAAGGATATTAACTGCTGAATGCTCCACCACTGGCCCAGGAGAGGGTATGCCAGAAAAAAAGTGTGGGGAAAGAATTCAAAGAAAAAGGGGGCCAAGGGGAGGAGCAGGTGTCTGCTGCAGGGTCTTGGCCACAGATGGTCCCTTCTTCCTTTTGGAGACCCTCCATGCTTAGCCAAGCTGAGGTTGGCTTTGCCAACCTGACCCAAGGGAATGAAATCCTCAGGCTTGGGGGATTTGAGTGTTTAACCTGCATCATCTCCCCCCCCAGGAGGAGAGCAGCTCATGCTCCTAGAGATTATGGGTCTTTTCCTAGTCTTTCCCCAAGGAAATGCAGGTTGCTTCCATATCATGATAGGCTGGGAGTTATTACCCCTGGGATGTGCACTTTGCCCAGAAAGGGCTGAGACATGGAGCAAGGTGCAGAAGAAAAAGGAACAGGGAGTTAAAAACCTTAATAACAGCAAAATTTTCCTCAAATCTGGGAGCCAAACAAAAAATCTCTTCTACATTAAGAGGGGCTAAGGACAACTAGGAAAAGTCCAGCTTGCTAAGCAGCCCCAAAAGACACCTCAGAGTATTTTTTCCTGTAAAAGCTTTGAGCTGTCTTATGTTTAGGAGCCAGGAATTTGTCCAGAAAAATAGCTCTTGATTTTCTTAAAAAGGTGAAAGAAAAAAAAAGAATCCACCTGGATGTTTTCCTGGCCATTTTTCCTGCTTTACCCCAACCCTTTCGTGGTGTTTCAGGTGCAGGGGGAAGCTCAGACGGTCCCTGATGGGATGCAGGGGGTAAACAGTTCACAGGTAATTCATGCATTGACATTTTCACATGACTTATTTGACCTGGAGAGAAAACAAATATGTTTTCTTTCGTGTGAAAGCGTGACCTGCCAACAAACTGCAAACAGCCCCCAAAAGAGCCTGAATTCACTGGATGATGTATGGACAGGTGAGAAATAATTCAGCCACGTACAACTGTGCAGTACAGGGGGGAGAGATATGGGGGGAAAGGGTTTGTAAATGAGTCATGGACCAAAATGTATGAATATTGGTTCACAAATCTGCAAAGGTTTTACCAGAAAACATTGAGTCTGGAGCAAAGGAGAAAAGAGGGGAAAATGCAAATTAAAAATGTTGTCTTAAATATAGAGTCATAGGATGATTTGGGTGGGAAGGGACCTTGAAAGGTCACCCAGTGCAACCCCCTGCAGGGAGCAGGGACATCTGCAGCTAGAGCAGCGGGCTCAGAGCCCCGGCCAACCTCCCCTGGGATGGTGCCAGGGATGGGGCAGCGACCACCTCTCTGGGCAGCCTGGGACAGGGGCTCACCACCCTCAGGGTCAACAATTTCTTCCTTTTCTCTAGTCCAAATCTCCCTCTTTTAGTTCCAAACTATCCCCCCTTGTCCTGTCCCAACAGGCCTTGCTCAAAAGATTGACATTTTTTAGTGACCCACATCCTTAATTTGGCTACTGCACTGCCTGTGAGCTAATGAACCTTGCCAATGAATGGGAATCCAAACTGTTCTCTCTGCGCTGTGCACACAGAGGTGCCAGCACCCCAAGAACTGATTTTCAGGGCTGTCTTTTCTCCCCCCTGAGCTGAGCTGCTGTGCCCAGGCTGAGCCCCCAGCCTGACAGCAGCAGGTCGTGGACGTGCAGTCAGCCAGAGCTGGCCAGGAAAACCCAGAGGGAAACATTTCCTGCTGTGAAAAGCTCTCCCCTCCAAACTGGAACATTTCAGGAGACGTTGCTGATTTCACTGAGGTTGTGTATTTAAAAAAAAAAAAAAGAAAGAAAAAGAAAAATAATGAGGGGAAGGAGAGGAAAGTTTTCCTGACTCTGTTCCATCCTTTTTATCAGAAGTTAGGAATATAAGAAGGTGCCTCGCGGCTCAAATCCAGCCCAGTGCTATCTCAGTATTTGACATTATTTGTCATTTGGGGAAGAATTTCAAAATGTTTAGATTTCCTTACGGTTCAAAATGAAGCCCCAAACTCAACCCTTCCTCCCCCTCCTCGCCGAGCGGCCTTTGCCGCCCGGCCCCAAACGCATTTTTAGGACCAATTTTTAGGGCCATTTTTAGGACCAAACGCATTTTTAGGACCAAACACATTTTTAGGACCATTTTTTTAGGGCCATTTTTAGGACCAAACACGTTTTTGGGCCAACATCTACAACCTCCAGCTGAAACAAAACCAGGAGCTGGGTTGGCTCACTCAGGGCCAGCTCAGAACTCTCTGTCTTGGAGCGTGTGTGGGGGGGTCCTGTCCCCACCAGCTCTGGACGTCACATCTCCAGTGGGTTTCTCCACCTTGAACGGTGGATGTCCTGGTGAAGGTCACCACCACCAGCAGTCCCTCCTTTCACGTGCTGCTTTCCCACCCCACGGCCCCCGGGGTGACGTTGGAAGGGGATGGGATGATCACAACATTGAGAAAGCTCAACCCAAGCAAACGTGAGGGTTTCTAAACTCCTGGCCTAGTCCACGGGCTGCAAGGTCGCCCCTTATCTGAGCCTGCAGAGGGTTTGCAAAGGGCTGGCAGCCCTCCAAATATGTTGGGGAGTTTTTACTCTACCCTAAGGCTGCCGGACTCCCACATTTGACATTTTCCAAGTGCTGTGAAACGATGAGGCAGTGACTGGGAACAATGTGTGATTCTAGCAGCTGGCTGGGACAGGCAAAGCCACTAGCTGAGGCTTTCCAAGAGCTGTAGCAAGTGTGAAGGCTCAGCAGCTTGGCCACCCGCCCCGTAGGAGCTGTCTACATCAGGGATGCTGCTGGGTGAGGGAGAGTGACAGGCAAAACCAGCGCTCACCCCTTGAAAGCCTTTTAATCCAGCCCAAAGGGGAAATAACAAAATGTTGCATAGGGGGAAAAGTTGGGGTACCTTCACCAGAGCTGCTCTGGGAGCATCCCTGCCTGGTTGTCTCTGTTTTGCCTGTAGATACCCCCTAGGCTGCACCATGGCAGTGCAAGACCCTGAGGAGGGATCCCATGCACTGGTCTTTGCCCACCAGGTCTGGGCTGCAAGCCCCAATTTCATAGAATCACAGAATACCAGGTTGGGAGGGACCTCAAGCATCAGCTAGTCCAAACTTTCTTGGCAAAAGCATGGTCTAGACAAGAAGGCCCAGCACCCTTAAGTGCCCAGTGTTGGGGACTCCACCACTTCCCTGGGGAGATTATTCCAACAGTATCTTAGGGGGGCTACAAGAAAGCTGGGGAGGGACTTTTTAGGATCTCAAGTAACAACAGGACTAGGGGGAATGGGGCAAAGCTGGAAGTGGGCAGATTCAGGCTGGATGTGAGGAAGAAGTTCTTCCCCATGAGAGTGGTGAGACCCTGGGATGGGTTGCCCAGGGAGGGGGTTGAGGCCCCATCCCTGGGGGTCTTTAAGGCCAGGCTGGAGGAGGCTCTGGGCAGCCTGATCTAGTGGGAGGTGTCCCTGCTCATGGCAGAGGGGTTGGAACTGGGGGATCCTTGTGGTCCCTTCCAACCCTGACAGATTCTGAACTGTTTTAGCAGAGGACTTCAGAGCCCTAATGGCTCAATGGTTGGACTTCATGCCCTTGGAGGTCCCTTCCAACCTAAAGGATTCTATGATTCTATGATTCTATGTGATGGTTCTCACGGGGAAAAATGTTCCTCTGGTGTCCAATCAGAGTCTCCCCAGGAGTAACTTGCACCCATTACCCCTTGCCTTTTCCATGTGACTCCTTGTCAAAAAGCAGTCTCCATCTTCATGGTAGGGGTCCTTTAAATGCTGGAACGTAGGGATGAGGTCTCCCTTCTTTTCTCCAGGCTGAACAAACCCAGTTCTCTCAGCTTTTCCTCATATGGCAGCTTCTCAGCCCTTGGATCATCTTTGTGGCCCTTCTCTGGACCTTCTCCAGACTGTCCACTTCTTTTTTGTACAGCAGGGACCAAAGCTGAACCAAATAGTCCTCATATGGCCTGACAAGCACAGAGTAGAGTGGAATAATGACTCTTTACCTCTGCTGGTGATGTCTTTGTTGAGCCAACCCAGCACCCTGTTGGCTTTCTTGGCTTCAGCAGCAGCACAACGTTCACTGCTGTTGAGTTAGTTGCCCACCAGGATCCTTTCCACAGAGCTGCTCTTCAGCCAGGCAGATCCCAGCCTGTGCTGAATTTGTTTTTCACAACAAAACGAGACAAAAAACGACCACATGGATGACTCAGAGTCAACCAAGGAGCTTGTGGACTTGAACTTGTGTTTCTCAAGGTCTGCACAAACCTCTGCCTAGACTATTCCAACCCTCTGTGCCTTAATTAACCCACCAGTAGCAAATTCATTAGCAGATGTGATCAATAGTGCAGAATAATTTAAATGAGCTGAGGTGCCTTAATTCTCAGCTGGAAATAGTTCTGTTATTTGGTGGAAAAAAAAAGAGGAAGAGAGGAAATCATTGCTGAAGACAGATAAAATTATAAATTCACTTGTTGGTTTATTTCCCTTTTTTTCTTCCTTTTATCTGGCTGGAAAACTGACTGTGCAGGACAGGGAGTAAAAGAAAACAAAAGAAAAAGGAAGAAGGGGAAAAAAAAAACCCTCCAAAGTGTTTTTCCTTCTTCCTTTCTCAAGAAAACAAGTCCAGAAAATTGATTCCAAAACAGCTTTTCACCCAACAGCTTAAAAATATATAATTTTGAGAGGGGAAATGAGAGGAATGGCTGAGGAGAAGCAGGGTGTGCTGGAATACAAATTGGATGGGAAGTTAAAGGGGGTTATTAGTCAGCTAGGGAGGATTATTTAACATCTCAACCACCTAGACAACCACCCGTGAGACCACGTTCATGAAACGTTGGCTTCATCATCCTGCTCCAAGTCCTCTGGCTGCACACAAGGCTTGTTGTCCTGTGGCTTAACAGGGGGGAAAAAAAAAAAGAATTAAGGGATTCTCTATACAGTTTTTCTGGCTTTGGTTAGAAACCCCAGGGTCAGAGCAAAGCTCTGATTTCAAACAACTGTATTCTGAGTGAGCCTGTTTATTCCAAGTGTCTGCTGAGGCTTTGACTCTGAGCTATTAATACAAAATAAATAATTTTCACACCAGCTATTTTTATCTCCCTTGCCAGAAAAATAAAGCCAAGCAGCCACAGAACTGCCACGTGTGAGGAGCAGAGAGGCAGCAAAAGGGATCTGGGGGCTGCTGTGATTTTCTTGGCTGCTGGAGGACACGAGGAGCAGCTCTGGCAGAGGATGCTGAGCAAGACCACGTTGGCCAGCAAGATGAAGGATGATTTTCAACACGTACAGGGGGGTGGGAAACTCCCAGGGTGTGTTAGATCACAGGTTTTATGGCTTCTAAATCCACCACTGTTTGAGAGGGTGTGTGACCTGCAGTAAAGGCAACTTAGCCCCTGTGAGCAGTAGCTCCTAAAGAAGCTTTCAGTAGCTTCTGAAGATGCCTCTTGTGACCCATCTTGTCACCATCTGTGACCCCAGATGATGCACATGTGCTGGGACAGGCCCCTGTGGTGGGTGCAGATGCATCCAGAGGAGTGTACTGCTGTGGGGATGGGGGAAAATAGGTGTTTTGGGAAGCAGCATCCCACAGAATGATAAAATCATAGAATGGTAGAGGTAGGAAAGGACCTCTGGAGATCATCTGGTCCAGCCCCCTGCTCCAGCAGCTCACCCACAGCAGGGTGCCCAGGGTCACATCCAGGAGGGTTTGGGATCTCTCCAGAGCAGGAGACTCCACAGCCTCTCTGGGCAGCTGCTCCAGGCTCTGACACCCTCACAGCAGAGAAGTTTCTCCTCCTGCTCAGGTGGCACCTCCTGGGTTCCAGTTGGTGCCCGTTGCCCCTTGTCCTGTCTCTGGGCACCATTGACCAGAGCCTGGGCCCAGCCTCTTGATCCACCTTTTAGATCTTCCTC
>NW_008583332.1:0-15950 GCF_000691845.1 Merops nubicus | reverse complement strand
CTGGGGAGCCCAGAACTGGACTCTGCACTTCAGAGGTGGCCTCACCAGGGCAGAGTAATCCCACCACAGTGATCTCAAGTAGAGATCCAAAGGATCCCTCCAGATTTCTCATTCCTTGTGTTGTGCAGCCCATCCACACTGTCTGGGATGTGCTTGGAGTCACAGCATTTGGGTCGTCAGGGCAAGGGAGCAAGAGGACAAGAGACCATGGCAGTGGGTCCCTGCTCAGCCCTGATCCCAGCAGATGCCATGGACCAGCTGTATCTGCACACTGGCAGCTGAGTCCCCTCCCATGCCAATGGCCATACACCCACAGCCCACTTGCCTTCTCCACCAGCTGCTTTCCTGGTCCCCTTTTTGCAGGTTGGCATCTTGAGCTCCCCAGGTCTCTGCATCTGGGTACCAGATTTCAGATCTAGATGGAGAGAAACAGGAGGGAGGCTCCAATGGGGACATACACTCCAACAAATGGGGACCTCAGAGGTGGGAAATAATTCTTCAAAGCCTCTACAGAGGCCACCTGGCCTCTTCTGTGGTGCACCTGAAGGATAGCTCTGCTATTTGCCTACAGGATCTACTTCAAAGTCTCCACCAGAATCTTCATAGAATCCTAGAATGGTTTAGGTTAGAAGGGACCCTAAAGGTCGTTTAGTCCAAGCCCCTTGCAAAAGTTAGGGACATCCTCAACTAGACCAGGTTGCTTGAAGCCCCATCCAACACGATCTCAACACTTAGGGGGCATCCACAACTTCTCTGGATAACCTGTTCACCACCCTCACAGTGAAGAATTTCTGGGGATCACTGGGATTTAGAGGTTCAGAAGTAAGAGCAGCCTTTGGGGGCATCAGCAAGGCCAGGAGAAGGCAGCTGGTGAAAGTGCAGAGTGGTGGCCTCTCAAAATCACAGCCTTTACCCTACATCCACGTCAGGCACTGAAGGCTGCTTGGGGAGATAGAGGTACCCTCTCCCTACCATTCCCATCTGGGTCCTGTAGTCCTGCCTCTGGTGTTTAAGGATCTTTTCCATTGTGAATTGATCAATCTAGCTTGAAATATCAGATTAGACAATTCATTCAAGCTGTAAGATCTCCAAGATGGGACTTTGTCCTACAGAAGGTGAGCATTGCAATGAGTTAAACTCCTGGGATGTAGAAGCAGACAAGGCTTTAGATGCACAAGCATCTCTTGGGGAAAACAAAAAAGTAATTGAAGATAAGGATTTAAACAGAATTATATCAATTCTGGTTCTGGATACCCATCACCTTTCTTGAGGCAGGGGAAGCATACCAGGGAAAAGTCACTACAAGCTCACCTTGGTCTCATCTTTTTTTTTGACAGGCATCTCCTAACAGTGTCTGTTTTCCAGGTGGAGGAAGGAGGTATAAACACAGCCCATCCCTGTCACAAGTGATGCATTTCAGTTTTCCATGTTTGGCAAAATCAGAGCTGAGCATAACCCTGGTGCAAAGCACCAGCTGGATTTTACTGTGGCCCTTGGAGACCCCAGTAGCTGGACCAGTGCCATGTTAACGAGGTCTTGATCTCACAGGGAGCATCTGTACACCCCATAATATGGCTTAAATACCAATAAAATACATGCTCTGCCCATCCTGGCAGCGCTCAGGATCTACACTGCAGATCCTGAAAGAAAAAGGATCTCTCAGGAGAATGATCTTTCTTTTTCCTTAAAGCAAGCCACGAATAACCCAAACCTGAGGTCCCACCAGGACCAAGGCAGGAGAGCAGAGGGGCCCAGCTGGTTCTCCCAACCCACGAGCTGGAATAACCCAAACCTGAGGTCCCACCAGGACCAAGGCAGGAGAGCAGAGGGGCCCAGCTGGTTCTCCCAACCCACGAGCTGTAGGCACCTCTGAACAACCACCTCTCCCCCTCAGGAGCTGGAATAACCCAAACCTGAGGTCCCACCAGGACCAAGGCAGGAGAGCAGAGGGGCCCAGCTGGTTCTCCCAACCCAGGAGCTGGAATAACCCAAACCTGAGGTCCCACCAGGACCAAGGCAGGAGAGCAGAGGGGCCCAGCTGGTTCTCCCAACCCACGAGCTGTAGGCACCTCTGAGCAATCACCTCTCTCCCTCCACTAAGTGCACTGGGCCTGACTGGGTTTTATTGGCATCACCCATCTCCCAGTAAAGGTGATAAGAGCCTGATTAGCCCCGGGTTCAGAGCAGGCTCTGAGCTGTCTGAAGGCTGCTGACCACATCTGCTTTCCACTCCACCCTTCCAGCCCCGCGACAGGCTAATGAATATTGTCCCTGGACCTCATTGTTTACTTTTAAGCAAGCATCAGAATTAAGACCAATTTATCTGCCCCTTTCTCTTCCTTTTTTTTTTTTTTCCTTGTCCCTACCAGGCTCAGTCTAAACATGAATCCCAAGAAAGAGACTTTTTTTTATTGCCAAGACAACACGTGATAAGGAAAGATCATCTGTCTGCCAGAAAATGACTCCTGTGGACTGCACAAAGTGGTCCCAAGGGTCTGATTCCAGAGCAGGCACAGCCTCTGGAGAGCATTAAAGAATTATAACCCCCACGATAAGGTACTTTCTTTTATAGGTTCTTTTTTTTTTTTAATTATTTATTTCATAGCAATAGTCACAGCTTAAAGATAAGAAGAACATACATTTTGTTTAACTAAGCTCTTGTTCCTTGGTGTGGGGCTGGCTGTGGACTGGCATCCATCAAACTCCTTTGTGATTTAGATGAATACCTGATTCTTCTGATAAGGGAAAGTGTAAGTCAACAGGGTTCTGTTGTAATTGGGTGTTACCTGTTTAGATATTGAACTGCTATCTCAGCATCAGTTCACAGGCAAGCTCAGCTCTACCTTTTCTTGCCTGGTGCAGAGAGAATGTTTCTGGGGTTTGCATTGGCCCCCAGAGTGTTGCAAGGAGTTGCTTGGAAGCATCTTTTCAGTCTGGTGGAGGTGGCCATGGGATTTTGTGAGTGTTAAGAGTCAATGTGTGTTCAAATGGTGATGGGAAAAAAAGTTAAAAATTAAAATAAAAAAATAAAATACAGAACAAAAATCAAGTGAAACCCAAAATCCTCACTTCAGGTTCAGTGTAATCCATGGCCACAGAGTGGTGGAGACTGCATGGTCCAGCAGAGAGGTACTCCTGTGTCATTAGTTCACTGATAGAATTATTGATCTTAGCCAGCAGCATTTTATGCTTGTGGTAGAAAACAGCTATTAGTGATGTTTAACTCAGGGGAGACCTGCTGGGGGCTGCCAGGACTACCAGGGGCCTGTCAGAAAGCTGGGGATGGACTTTGGAGCAGGGCCTGTTGGGACAGGACAAGGGGGGATGGTTTGAAACTCCAAGAGGGAGACTGAGACTGAAGAGAAGGAAGACAATTTTTAGAATGAGGGTGTTGAGCCCCTGGCCCAGGCTGCCCAGAGAGGTGGTCGCTGCCCCATCCCTGGCACCATCCCAGGGGAGGTTGGCCGGGGCTCTGAGCACCCTGCTCTAGCTGCAGATGTCCCTGCTCCCTGCAGGGGGTTGGACTGGGTGACCTCTAAAGGTCCCTCCCCACCCAAACCATTCTGTGATCCTATGTGCTGTGATTCTTTGCATTAGATGATAGACATACTAAGACGTCTCAAAGCCTGATAAGTTTGTAACCCAAAAAACCCAAACCCTGGTCCCTCCTCAGCCTCCCCAAAAGCTTGTGCTCAGTGCAAAGTCTTGGCTGAGTCCCCTTTTCCAGGGTCATGTACCACCTAAAGCATCTTCTTGGCCATGCTTGGCCAACCTCCTCTCTCTGGAGCTAGCTAGAAGTTGGGTGGGCACCTCTCAGCAAGCTGAGATCATGGCTCTGGTGGACTTAGGTGTCCTGGGAGGCTGGGAATATTTGATATTGGGAAAGACATGAAAAGATGCTCCAGCCTGTGCTGTTGAAAAGGTAGCTTGTTGTATTGGCTTGTTTTTATGAGTTTAAAAGAATTTCTTGACTACCACGTTGCTAGAAGACAGGGATTTTATGGTCATGTAGAGAAAGCCATAGATATATAGATATGTATGTAGTACACTTTTAGCTCAGGAGAGCTGAGGTTTAAGAGGCTATTTCCTGCCTTAGTCTAATTCTCTCACTAGACATTTTCCTTCACACTAAGTGAAATTCTGGCTGAATTAAAGAACCACTTTCCCTCTTATCGGCTGTTCCTGTTATCTAACTCCAAGGCAAAGGCTGGGAGCTGAGAGGCAGCCAGGGAATACCATTTTACAGCTCTCCTTCCCACCATTCCCTTGGGCTTGCATCAAACATCAGGAAGATTTGTTGAAAACCAGCTTGTCATTCTCAACCCAACCATACAGGGGGAAGAGCAAGGGGAAGGCCACAGGATGGGTCACTCTGGTGGCTATGAGGTGTGGGTTACATCTGTTACGTGGAGCTGTTGGTGCTGAGGGATATGGTTTAGTGGTGGACTTGGCAGCACAGGGTTAATGGTTGGACTCAATGCTCTTAAAGGTCTCTTCCAACCAAAACGATTCTATGATTCTGGGATTTTGTATCTTAAGGGTTTTTTTTAGGGAGGATCTCCCAAAACTTCCTGCAGACCCCAGTGAAGTGGTTGCACTATTTTCTCTGGAGCAGGTATCATCCTTCCCAGTAGAAGGTCCATGTCCATTCATCCACGCAAACCTCCAAGGGTGTCATGGAGAGCAAAGGAACTGAAAGCACCAACCCCATTCATTATTTACTGTCACTTCTTCCTGGCTCCTGAGCCAGCTTGGTGCAACCAGCAGGAACCAGGAGACCTCAGCTCCACCCCTGACCCCACCACTGAATTACTGCTTCTTACTTGTGCATCCCAGATGTTGCAAGTGAGTTAGCTGTGCCAGGAGCTGCACTTCTCACTCACACAAGGCTTCTTAGGTTTGCACTGCCATTGTGTGGCATCTATTCCCTAAATTAAGAGCACACTGCTAGGCATGAGTGTTTAGAGCCCTTGAAATCAAATTAGCTACTTTCCATTTTGGACACATGCAGGTTCCTTAGATATAGCCTTAATTATGAGGTCTTCAAAGAAGTACCTTCAAAGAAGAGCAACGAAGCTGGGGCCCAAGAGCTTGGTCTAGAGCCCAAATCTTCTGAGGAGTAGCTGAGGGAATGAGGGTGGTTGAGCCTGGGGAAAAGGAAGCTCAAGGGAGACCTTCTCACTCTTGACAACTCCCTGAAAGGAGGCTCGAGTGAGGTGGGGGATGGTCTCTTCTCCCAAGGAACAAACAATAGGACAAGAAGAAACAGCCCCAAGTTGTACCAGGGGAGGTTTAGACTGGACATCAGGAAAAATTTCTTCCCCAAAAGGGTTGTCAAGGTCTGGCCTAGGTTGCCCAGGGCAGTGGTGGAGTCCCCATCCCTGGAGGTACTTAAAAGCCATGGAGATGTGCTGCTGAGGGACATGGGTTAGTGGTGGAGTTGGCAGTGCTGGGTTAACACTTGGACTTGATGATCTTAAAAGTCTCTTCCAACCAAACCAGTTCTATGACTCTACAATTCTCACAAGCCACCTCCCTGCAGCATCTTGCTGTTTCTGGTAACATCAAGCCAAAAAAAAAACAGTAGTAAAATAAGTCCTTTCTCACAGGACCTGGATATCCTTCTAAGAAGGGCCCTGCTCCATGGTCAGCTGGGAATTGCAGCAGCCTCAGTGTCAAAGGCAGTGTGGATGCCCAACAATGGGTCTTAGGAAAAGCTCTTATTTCCAAGGTTTTCCAAAAAGGGACAGGGCAATAGTCATACAGAATCCCAGCATGGCAGGGGTTGGAAGGGACCTCTGGAGACCACCTAGTCCAAAACTCATATGAAAATAGGTTCTCCTAGGCTTTCATATAAGCTGCAGTTATGCCACTGTGAAGTTCTGCCTATAGAGAAGTGCTAACTGAGGTACTGCTGTGGTTGGACATCCACTGGGTGGGGGAATTGAGATGGGGTTGAATGCCCAGGTCTTTGTTACCACTCCTTCCTCCTTTTTTCAACACCTTCTTGCAGAGCTGCTATTCACCTGTAGACCTGGAGACCAATAAATCTCAGGAAGTGGAAACTGGACATCCACCTCTGAGGGAACCAAGAGGTTTTAGTCTGAAGCATGATCTGATGCCCAAAGCAACGAAGAGGCACAAGGTCCTGCCTGACCTCCCAGCTCTTTCCATCACCTCCTGGGGAAATTCAAGGAAGTCTCCTGCTTTGATTTCCCCTCCTGTGAGAGAGGAGTGAGATCTGCTTCCTCTGGGCTCAGCTGGTGGAAGGGGATGTAGAGCACCATGAAGTGATGGTGCTCACAGCGACTTGCCTCTTCCCATTTGACACAGATACAGATCTGGCCCCATAATTCCCCAAAAATAACCTTGGTCTGGATAACTTTAATACCCTGAGATGATTTAAAAGGAAGCAGAAACCAGGAGTTAAAGAGCAGGTGGGTTTTATCACCTCTTCTATTATTTAATTTGGCTGGAATGTCTTTCTTTTCTTTTAAGATGAATGAACCTGCTGCTGACAGCAACTCCCTTACTTTTTGCTTTCAAACCAAAATTGATGGGATTTTAGGGGATTTTCTGTTTTTTTTTTTTTAAAAACCCTCTTCCTCATAGTGTGTTTAGCTGCTGCCCTGAGAAACTCTGACTAAAACCACAATATCCTTCTGGAGCAGTTAATCCACGTGGAGTACCTGCAGCCCAGAATATATCTGGTCTTTCCAGCTCTGATGGGTTTAGCTGCCCACTCCTTCAGGTGTCCACCTAAATTCAGGTTATGGTAAGGAGAACTTTAGGGTGCCTGGGAGCAGGTCAGCATCCCTGTACCTACCTGCCACAACGCACTCATCAGGGCTTGAACCTCTTTAAAACTATGGTGAATCAGATGATGTGGACCTTGGCCAATGCCACCCAAGTGTGGTTTGCCCATCATGCAACAGACACACAAAATTTGGTACAGGAAATCGTGCCATGGTCTATGTCTTCCCAAGGCTGAGCACTTGCTCCCACGCTGCCAGATGAGGATATAACAGAACCACCTGATGATACCTTCTAAACAATGGGTTCAGCCCCATCAACCTTCCATCTCTCAAGTCATCCCATGGATGGAAAGGTGTCTCTGGCCAAGGCTCCTGTGTCCTGCTGTCAGCACAATAGCACCCTGACTTGGCCAGTTCTTTACAGAGAAGAGCCATGTCCTTAAGGACATGAAGGACTTGCAAAACCCTGACTCAATTCTCAATTGTCCTGAGGCTTGAGAGAGGCCACTGCAACCTCTCTTGGGGCCTCAGTTGCCCATCTGCTAAAATAAGGGTAACAAAGCCCCATCCACGGGGTGCAAATGGTGAATCTTTGACTGTGGCACGCTCTCCAGTATTTTCATATTTTCATTTCCAGTATTTGCCACTAAAAGCCTTTTTTAAGCAGGAAACATGTGGCCTTAGCTCTAGACAAAGCTCCTGAGCATCACCATGAGAGCTGATGGCCTTCCAGCTAGCAGAGCACAAGCTGGAGACCTCTGAGACTCTCCTGAGCAACCACAGATTGTCCTGTAAAAAAATAACACTGTCATTTCTCCAAATATCCTCTAACTCAGTGTGAGCCTGTCCAACTGGCCAGTGTCAATGCCTTGATCTCCTTCCTCTCAGCCTTGAGGGATGCCACGGCTTGGCCCAGCAGTGAAGGACCTCAGGTGACCCAGGAGACCTGTAAAGCAGAGCAACAACCTCACAACCTGCACAGAAAACACAGCAGGCAGCTAAATATTTTCTTTAGACAAGCTGTGTTGGGGACAACTGGAGCATGGACTTTGCTTCTTCACTTTGTGTGGGGTTCCAAAGGTGTCCTCTTGCCCGTGCTCCCCAGAAGTGACCTCTGCATCTTTCAGTGCAGGATTCGTGGGCTCTGCCCTGTGGACAGGAAATTAATGAAGTTTCAAGGAAGAGCTGCTCCCTTTTCTAGCTGTCTGATTAGTTCTTTTGATTTAACATAAGCCTGGCAGAGCGTTCCTGATCTAATCACAGGAGCTGGCACTTGGTGATCCAATTACTGCCAAGTTTCTGGACTTTCCTTTTGCTTTGATGGGAACATTGGAACGTGTGAACTTTGCAGGGGCTGGCTGGCAGCTCTCAGCTCTGGGATCTCGTTTTAATCACAGACTCAGTGGAAATGAGTGAAAACTGGTTGTCTCAAAACAATATCTTGAATAATCAGGTTTCTCTACATGGGAAACATAAAATATTTTTGTTTGGGAGTGAAAAAATGGCAATAGTGATTTTCCCACAGAGCAGAACTTCTGCTTCACCTCTAGCCAGTCTCACTGCCCATCCATAGCTTAGCAATGCAAACAGCTCCTGGCTCAGCATTGCCTCTAGCCAGAGTCTACCCATCTGGATACCTGGCTTCTTCCCACTCCTACCCACAGGTCTCCACCCCTCTGCCAAGCCTGGCTTGAGCTGGTCAGCACATGGAAATGTTTTCTGGCCAGCCAGTGCACTCACACAGTTTTGTTTTTAAAGAAGAAGCTCCAGACCCAGAGATAACACTGAGACTTTTTTTTCCAATAGCTTTCCCCAGCCCAAACGAGCACAAAGTTTGCCCCATCCCTGGAAACACTCAAGATCAGGTCGGATTTGGGCTCTGAGCACCCTGCTCTAGTTGCAGATGTCCCTGCTCAGTGCAGGGGGGTTGGACTGGATGACCTTGAAAGGTCCCTTCCAACCCAGATTGTTCTATGATTCTCTGAAAGCTGGGCTGAGAACTGGTGATTTCAGTGCACTCGGTGGGATAGTCCAAGACATCTGCTTTGCACACTGATTTTCCAGTGCTGCCCAACACGTGGTACCCTCAATCTCTCATGATCTGAGGTTGCTGTAGCCACCAACCCCCTCCCAACACCACTGGGCAGAGAAAGCAGCTCCCTGGGGTCTGCCTGCTGAGATAGCATCACCCACGGGCTCCCAAAACCTTCCTTGCCATGTCCCTGCCCAGTGTTTGCTCATGTCCTCGCATTGTCCCCAACCCTGATAAATCCTCTGGTCAACTTTATTGACTCCTCTCCACAGTGGCATCAGCCCTCCACGTTTCCCATCAAGCTTTACCTGCTGATAGACTTATCTACAAGCTCATTGAGGACTGTTTTGATCAAGGGCTTAATCTCTGTTTGTATGATCAAATGCCTCCCTCCCTTGTCTGGATGTTGGGAAGAATGACCCCTGGGCTCCCACCACCTCAGAGCCTGACTCTGGAGAGCGTGCCACAGTCAAAGATTCACCATTTGCACCCCATGGATGGGGCTTTGTTGCCCTTATTTTAGCAGATGGGCAACTGAGGTCCCAAGAGAGGTTGCAGTGGCCTCAGGACAATTGAGAATTGAGTCAGGGTTTTGCAAGTCCTTCATGTCCTTAAGGACATGGCTCTTCTCTGTAAAGAACTGGCCAAGTCAGGGTGCTATTGTGCTGACAGCAGGACACAGGAGCCTTGGCCAGAGACACCTTTCCATCCAAAGCCCTGATATCTTTTGAAGACGTGACCATTTGCTAAGCTTTATTTACTGAGCAATCCTCTTCCAGTCAATGGAGTGGAGATAAGTGCAGGTAAAGGTCTTGATGAGATCAGGACTCAGCTGACAGGAAAAGAATGAGGTGGAGAAGAAGAAAGAAAGTAAGTAAAAGTCAAACCTCATTGATGATCCCGGCTCCAAAACTGAAGGGCAAAGCTCTCCCCCAAATAGTTCTTTTTCTTTTTTTAAATAAAAATGGCAGTGGGAGGTGTTTGGGTTCCAGCACTGAACCAGCAGCAGAGAGAAAAAAATGAGAGCAGGGGAAAGAAAAAACAGGGAAAAGGAATAAAAATGGGGAAAACCTCTCTATATTTTCACCTCCCTTTTTTCTTCTTTTCAACGATGAAAAGTGTGAAACTACCCAAGAAATCTCACCAAAAAAGAAAAAAAATATCCCCAACAGAATTTGTCCTTGCTCTCCACTGTGTGTTTAACATTGGTGGCCAACTTTATCCAAGGGAAGGAAAAAAAAGTCCATTCCACAGGAGGAGGACCCAGCCTGGGGGTCCAGCTTGACCCATTTCACACGCTTCCCAGTAGTGTCTAAATTACTGTCAGCAACTGGTGGAGAGGGGCAGTTCCCCCACCTGAGAAGGACCTAATTAAACCTACATGATTTCCCCAAAGCTTGCAAGCTCCTCAGAAACATGAAGTGGATGACAACAGAACCAGTTTTGGGTTTTGGCTAGGTGGTCACATCCATCCTATTAAACCTCAGATCCCAGAGCAGAGTGGTAACAGCCAAACCACCTCAAGGGACCAGTCCTGGCACGTTCCTACAAAGAGTTTGGGCTAGGTATGTTTGGTTGTCCCTATGGGTGATGTCCAGCATCCTTGCTCCATTGTGGCTGAACCACATCCTGCCTCAAAATCTGGTAGAAGACCCTTCACAGAGAGATCATTCTTCCAGTGAATGGCAAAGCAAAGTGGACTCACAGTTGTTTGCTGCCACCATCTCCAGATCTTCGCTTTTGATGGGACTCCATCAGCCTTAGTCCGTGGGTCCCAGGAGAAAGGGAAGAGGGACTCATCCTGGAGGATAAAGGGTCTGACTCTGGCCTTGTTTGCACCTCATGATGACTGCCTAGAGCAGATGTGGTATGTGCAAGGCTTGATTTGATCCTGCTCAGCTGAGGATGAAAGGGAAACAGGCATTTTGCAGCTCACAGGAGAGGGAAGGAGCAGATCAGAGAGATGCCCACGGCTACAAACAGCCTCTGGATTTTACCCACTGCCTTGAATGCCTGAAGAAAACAGAGATGGGGGAAGGAATTCTCCAGGCATCTCCCCATAGCCACAGTGCCCAGGCTCCATCACTCCTCATGGAATAACAACCCACATCACCTCTGGGCTGGGGCTGAAATCCCAACGAGAGACAAAAGGCAGGAACTAAAACAGGTGCAGCTAAGGCTCAGAGATGCTCTTCCTGCCATAGATCACTGGAAAATGAAAGATTTTAGGCTGTTCCTGAAAAAAAAAAACCCTGTGATTTATTCCAAATGGGCTATGAGGGGTCTAGAGCAAAATTCCTGTGAGGAGCAGCTGAGGGACCTGGGGTTGATGAGCCTGGAGAAAAGGAGACTCTGGAGAGACCTTCCAGCTCTCAACAGGTCCCTGCAAGGAGGCTGGAGCCAGGGGTGGGTCGGGCTCTTCTCCCAAGGAACAAGAGATAGGACAAGAGGAAAGGGTCTCAAGTTGCACCAGGGGAGGTTTAGGTTGGACCTGAGGAAAAATTTCTTCCCCAAAAGGGCTGTCAAGCTGTGGAAGAGGCTGCTCAGGGCAGTGGTGGAGTCCCCATCCCTGGAGGGACTGAAAAAACCTGGACACGTGGTGCTGAGGGACATGGGTTAGTGGTGGACCTGACAGTGCTGGGTTAACAGTTGAATTTTATGATCTTAAAGGTCTTTTCCAACCTCAATGATTCTATGAACAAAGAGCAAAACCTCTGCTCCTGACTGTGCCTCATCTAAAGCCTCAAGGTCAAGGCTGATGTGACCCAACTACGATGGGTTTGCTCAAAGAACAGGTGAGTACAAGAAACACCTGCAAGGGCTGAGGATAAAAATGTGCATCCAACTCAAATAGGTGAGGCAAAAAAAAAGACCCTGGAGACTTTTTCTGTTCTCCTGGTGGAAAGCTGTGGCTCTCTCCTATTTTTAAAACACTTTCCATAGAAGATAAAAAGCCAGGAATGAAATAGTTCCACAACAAAGGCCCCATTGTGGGGATTTTTTTTTGTTTGTGTGTTGGGTTTTTGCCTGCAAAAATATCAAATGTAGCATTTTTTGCCTGTTCTGTGGTTTTCCCACTGCACGTTGTTAACAGCCAAGGCTTTTGAGGCTTGCAGGCAATAAGGCAGAATATTGAAAATGTTCTTTATTCTCCATATGAACCCCCCCCCAAAAAAAAGGAATAAATTTTGACTGCAAGCTAAGGAAAATATTTCAACATTTTTTCAGCTGTCACTAGTAAAGCCTGTCTGGATTCATGCTCCTTTTATGATGGCCTTCCATGAACAAAACCTCAAAAGGATCTTCTTTTTCCCCCAAAGATGCCAGCTGCCTCCTCTCCCTGTACTCCTGCTCCTCCTTGGCCACTGTTTTTATGTCTCTAGCCAGAATGTTAAGCCTTAGACATCTCAGTCTGGCTACAGGGCATGACCCCAACGTGCAAGGTGCAGTTCTCAGGCTTTATTTTTTTTCCAATTTCAATAAAACCCTCCAAAACTCATGTGCAGGTGTCATAGAATCATAGAATGTCTGGGCTGGAAGGGATCTCTGAAGGTCATCTAGTCCAACCTCCCCCCCTAAGCAGGGACAAGAGGAGTGTCCTCCTCTCCCCCCCCTACTCTGCCAGCCCCAGGACTCAAACCTTTCCTCCTGATGATGCCAGTGGAGATGCATGAAAAATTAGCAGTGGGGTTGGTCACCCTGGAGAGAAGGCTCCAGCTGGGGAGACCTTCTGGTGGCCTTTCAGGACTTCAAGGGGGCCTAGAAGAAAGATGAGGACAGGATTTTGGGTAAAGCCTGTTGTGAGAGGACAAGGGGGGGATGGTTTGGAACTAAAAGAGGGAGATGTGGACTAGAGAGAAGGAAGAAATTGTTGACACTGAGGGTGCTGAGCCCCTGTCCCAGGCTGCCCAGAGAGGTGGTGGCTGCCCCATCCCTGGCACCATCCCAGGGGAGGTTGGCCGGGGCTCTGAGCACCCTGCTCTAGCTGCAGATGTCCCTGCTCCCTGCAGGGGGTTGCACTGGGTGACCTTTAAAAGTCCCTTCCAACCCAAACCACTCTGTGATTCCATGATTAACACCAGTAATATTTTTTTGGCAGGACAAGCCCCAGAGAAGAGAAGCAGGAGGGTGAGGAGGCTCTGCCCACTGGTGAAGGGAAGCTGGAAGCTTTATCTGTGCAGCTGTAGATACCTTCATCAGCACAGTCTGAACTCCTGCTGCCGTGAGCAAAGCTGGGGAAGGTTGAAACGTTCACTTGGTTGGAGAACAGGAGCACAAAGGGTGCTCTGAGAGGTTTTTTAGGTGGGATATTTGTGGCAAGTTGGACAGACCCATAACTAGTAAAGAATACAACCCCCATGCTGCCACCTCAACCCCAGAACTTGCCGTGTAGATCACATGCTATTTAGATAGAACCCAAAGGAGCCCTGGCAGCACTTGGAGGTTAATGACTAACTATTTATTAGCAGCAGCTCTGTTTATCCACCCTCTGATCCTAAACATCCCTGGCTCTGGAGGAGCTGAGACCTTCCCACGTGCAGTTGCCCTACGTCAGAAGCTGTTGGGCTCCCGATTCCCATGGGAGTTTGGGTCCTCCTGTCCTTCCCAAAGCTGGCTTTGGGGGAGGCTGCCTCAGCATCCCACACTCGCCCTGCACCAGAGGGGTTTTGTTTTTTTTTTCCTTGTTGAAAAAAAAAAAGAAAGATTAGCTGGTTTTCTGCCCTTTTTCTCCCCACGTTTTCCATTTTTAGAATCGTCAATATTTTGTGGGTTTGGACCAACGATCTAGTCCAAGGTCAACCCAACCTCCTGCCTTGCCACTCAGCCCTGCCAGCAGCTGCCTGCAGACAAAGCCCTGCTTGCCCTTTGCTCACGTGAGAGTGTTTCACGTGGAGTTGGCTCCTGGAGGTTCAGTGCTGCTGGAAACCACCATTTGGTTTTCTGGTTTCATTTTGGTTCCTCTCATGATTTCTTCCCTCCAGAACTGGTGGATTCATCCAGCCCCTGACATGTCTCAGTGCAGGCAGAGATGTTTTCTCAGCCCAGAAGGTGATGACACCTCCACTGCCAGCCGAGGGTGGAGGATTTGGGTCAAATTTGGCCCTTTCTCCTCACGCCCAACCCCGTGCTGCTGGGAGGGGGAGCAGGGAGACCCTCTCTGGGTCCAGCCCTTCCCTTCCCGGCGGCAGCGGGGCTGGCCAGGGCCCTGACCCCAGCAGTCTGGAGCCTCCATCAGCCCACACCTCATCAATAGGGGCTGACAGCAGCAGCCTCCCCGCCCCGGCGGCTCGGCACGGCCCCACGGGGGGTCACAGGAAGACCCCAGGGTCCAAGGCACCACCGGCCCCATCAATCTGGGCTCTGCAGGGGAGCCAAGAGGTTCGGGGGTAGAGGCAGCTCCGTGGGTCCAGGTGGAGGTCTGGGGTACAGGCAGCGCTGTAAGTTGAGGTGTAGGGAGCATTGGGGGTGTAGGCAGCCCTGTGGGTCAAGGGGTACAGGCAACACAGGCAGCCCCATGAGTCCAGGTAGCCCCAGAGGTCTGGGGTAGTGATAACATCACTTGTCAGGGGGTACAACCTGCCCTGTGGGTCTGTAGGCAGAGCAGAGGGTCCAGGCCATTTGGGGCAAGGGGGGGACAGGCAGCAGCACTTTTCAGGGGGTGTGGGGAGCACCACGAGGCTGGGGGCACAGGCAGCCCCATAGCTGAGGTGGTACTGACACCCCATGGGTTGGGGCTCCATGGGCAGAGCCACACTAGACCTCCACAGGGAGGGATGTGCTGATGCAGCCACAAGAGAAGGTACAGTGATGGAGAAGGACCTACAGGGAGTAGGCACGTGGGTGGATGTCCAGGTGAACAGACTGAAATATTGAATCACAGAAGGAAATATGGGTAGATATAAAGATGGATAAATGGGTAGATGGATAAATGGCCACATGATGACAGAGGTTCTGCACTGCCAGAGCTCCAGCCCCCACATCTCTCAGCCTTCAGCCTGATGGAGGAGGCTCCTCCAGCTTCTCTGACATAGAATCACAGGATGGTTTGGGTGGGAAGGGACCTTGAAAGTTCATCCAGTGCAACCCCCTGCACGGAGCAGGGACATCTGCAGCTAGAGCAGGTTGCTCAGAGCCCTGGCTGGTGCCCAGCACCCAGGCAGGCTGTTAAATGACCATATTTTGAGGGCAAAATGGACATGGTGAGACATAGCAACCTATCATTTCACACAAGACTTTCTTAGGGTGATTATCAAAGCAATTCCAGTTGAATCTCAGAAGAATATCTTGTAAACCAATATTACTTTAAAAATTCTTTAGTAAATAACTGTCTTGCACAGACACTGAGGAGCTCTGGGTTTATTAGGGAGATGGCAGAATGATCAGGAAAAAAGACAAGGCATTGAGGCCACATTCAGGCAACTTTCTTTGTTCATGGAGGTGTTGTAGCCATGTGAAATTCATGGAGAAGAATGAATCAATCAAATAATTTGGTTATACATAGAATCACAGAATCACAGAATCATAGAATCATGGAAATACAGAAATATAGAATCACAGAATGGTTTGGGTTGGAAGGAACCTTAAAGATCATCCAGTTCCAACCCCCTGCCACGGGCAGGGACACCTCCCACTAGAGCAGGTTGCTCCAAGCCCCATCCAACCTGGTCTTGAGCCTGCTTTTCATCCTCTTTCTCAGCCTTATGGTATCTATTATTTGTAGAAGTCTTGTATTTGTAGGAAGTGACTGCACGGGTGCTCCACACACAATTTTAGTGTCGTTACATCAAACACCACAGCGATGACAATAAACCCACCCATGTCAATGGTGGAATGATTGGGCCATGGGAACTTCAGTGGTGACATGTCCCCACTCACCTCCAGTGGGCTCCCCCCACCCCTGGAATCAATCACAGTGTGGTTTGGGTGGGAAGGGACCTTTAGAGGTCACCCAGTCCAACCCCCTGCAGGGACAGGGACATCTGCAGCTAGAGCAGGGTGCTCAGAGCCCCGGCCAACCTCCCCTGGGATGGTGCCAGGGATGGGGCAGCGACCACCTCTCTGGGCAGCCTGGGACAGGGTCTGAAGATGCCTGAGAAGCTGAAGATTTCCCTAAAGATCCCAAATCTAGGAGAGTTTGAGATGCTGACTCTCCTCAAATCACC
>NW_008583331.1:31060-58675 GCF_000691845.1 Merops nubicus | reverse complement strand
AAGATTGGAGGGAGGAATATGGCTGGTATGCCTATCACTGATGATAATATCATTCTTGTTTGGGGCAAGTGGTCAGCAAAAGAAATACTGTGTTGTAAAATGTCTTGGTGCATTACTTAATAATAAGTTAGTGAGACAGCTTAAAAAAAATCTTAAAATGTTTCAGGCCTGGGAAGGGTATCTCATGTTTCTCATACAAAATCAACAGCTCACAGTTGTGAGAAGTTTCATTTACATCTGTAGAAGTTACTGCTGACTTGTGTGAGCACAGCCCCAGGCTATGCTCATGGAAATAAAACATGAGACTGCAAGAACTGGGACATCTTGCTGCATTTATAGAACAGAAAATATCATGCATGATGTGTGGAAGGCACTGCAGAACTTGTAGATGGGTGGGTCTGTGAAGTAGGTAAGGCATCAAGCTGAGGATAATTCTCGGGCCTGGATGCATTGTAGCCAGTCTGCAAGAGTCTAGCAACAGTTACCATGGAAGCACTCTTCAAGATGAGTTGCAAGGGAGAGATACTTCTATCTCCAGAGTTTGCAAGGAAAATATAGATGGAGCCAGAGAAGCCAAAAATCAGTGCAAATCAAAATAACAAGTTGTATTTATTTAAGCAAAGTGGATTTAGAAGGAAGTTCTGCTAAATCTAATACTTCAGGGATTCCAGATTATCTTTAATGATGTTGTGGGATTGTTAAAGAGGAGGGATTTGTTTCTCGCACATTATATGAGGTAGTGGATCAACCTAAAGAGAATTTACAGGACTACCCAGAGGTATCCTGTAAATGTAGATAATGTTCTTCATTATTTAACGAGCTGAAGAGCAGGACTTTTTTTTGTATTTAATAGTAATATGAAGTCATGAAATATATGCCATGTGACTTTAATGTTCAATATGTTTAACTGAAGCCATGCTTAGAACTCTGTCACTTCATGATGCCTGATTTTTTTTTTTTCTTCCAAAAATTTCTTAAGCAGAACACTGATGTGTAGACTGCAGGAAAGGCAATTACACTACTCCACAACTTTATATAGTGTTCCAGAGACATGTTTTGCTAGTCTTTCTGTGAAAGGTTGTAAAAGTAATAACTACATTTTATAAAACAAAATAAAACAAAAAAGTCCAAAACCCTGAATCTACACTATATGAAAAAGCCTTGGTAAAGAGAAAATAGGAAAAGATTATCTGTCTGCCTGCTATTATGAGTGAGAGTATTTTCATTAAGGACCTTCACAGATCGATTTCTCAATTCTGATTTTAAAAGCTTAAATTACCTTTTGAGGCAGACTGAGCCTTTCTGGAAGGCATTTCATCACTTTTCCATAGGAATGAAAAAAATCCAGAATTCTGCACAGGGTTTCCACACCCTAAACTAACTTTGCCGTGTCCATCACTGCATTTTTTCCAAGTTTGTTTCATATTAATACATTTTTCCTCCTGCAAATCACAGATTTTTAGATATTCAGAAATCATAAAACATTTTATATCGACAAAATATAAGAAATCAAAGCTTACTAAGAGAAAGTATGTAATAGCAAATGTTGCTTAGTTGATCTCTACATAAGTTTCTTATGCTGCATTTTGTACCCAAAAGTTTTTTATAGGTCAAATCTTGTTCTAAATGAAATTAAAAATTTGGTATGTACTTTAATTAGACTAAAGTTTGAATCTATGTGAAGCATTTAGTGAGGCTGAGAAATAAGATCAACACTCCTCTAAATGAGGGTTTGGATCTAATTTAGGATTTAGAGAAGCAAATTAGGACCTTCTTTCACCTGCACTGACTTCACTGCCAAGAACCATGGCTTGATGAGTCAGCATATATTTAGTTCTCTTGAATTGGTAATCTTTCTCCTCATCTGGTGATAAGGTCTGCACACCTCACTGACTACATTCCCCTTGGCTGTAGACAAACTTTAAGTTGGCTAGATGATTCATTATAATCACAAAGTTTTCATCCTCATGCACAACCTTTATTCCATGTTCCTGTTTTGTCTGGTCCTGGGCAGGAAATTCCCCAAAGCGTGACAGTATTAACTCTTTAGCAAGCAGATCATGTCTGGCCTATACAAAGCTATCCTAAAGTTCAGTTTTTCTAACAGCAAATGGTTAAAATATAAATTTATCATGTTTATACTTTATTGCTTTATGAAAGCAAATAGGAAAAAAAAAATGGAAACCCATAACTTCTTTCCCTCCTAAGAAAGGAAAAAAAGCTCCACATAAGTATCACATAGTATCATCCTTTTGCTGTTTCTCAGTAGGCAGGTAAAACATTGTTCCCTGAGATATCAGCATAAGAACTTTTAATGGTGTATTGCTTTGTTTGAATAGGCTATTTATAGATTTTAAGATTATAAAAGAATGATTTAGTATAAGCTCTTTGTTATATAATGCAAGGCTGAAATGAATGGTAGATAGGTTAATAAACACTTTTAAAACATGAGCTTTTATTCTATGAAATTCTTATTTTATCAGAAGTTTGTCTTGAATGGTGATTATGCATCTGAATATAGGTAACCATATAAATGATCATATGTGCACATAAACATGACTATACATTAGAATGTATGTATAAATCTTGTCTGTGAAAACATGTATAAGCTGTGTTAAATTTGCAGGGATTTCACTGTCATCTGTTTAAATATTTATAGACTATAACACATTAATTTTTGGGTTTTTTTTGTGTAACTGATGTGAAGCTGACAGACCCACAGTTGCCTTGGTCAACCAATTTCCCTTGTAAAACGTTGGGGAGAACAGTAGCTTGTCCAAATTCCTTAGACTTTACACCTTAGAGTGAAATTTATTAAAGAAACTACATCAGTCATCCAGACTGCTTCTTAATCTGTAATTTTCATGTACTTTCCTGGAAATCAGTCTAATTATCTTGTGTGTATATATTCTGACTTATGTACTGCAGCCTTTCAGTTTGCACTACATATTTTGTAATTTAAAAATAGGAACTAAGCTGGGTTTAAAACATTTAACAGCTGTCATTTAACATTTTACTTAGTGATGGGATAGTAAGTATTTTCTTACCACTTAGGGTGAATATTTTACCTGGATTTGTTCTTATCACAGAAATACTCTTATACTGTTTTGACATACTATATTATGACTGACAGATGAAATGCCCATCTGTGTCAACTTTAGGTCATATATTAGTGTTAAAATATTTTTGTTTCCAGTGTAGTGTAGTACTTATAAGCCTTAATAATTGCTTTAGAAGTTTCATGAATACACTTGGTTTCCTTTAGCTATTTCTTGTATTTCCTAGCTTTTGATGTGTACACGTGGCTGTCAGCTTCTCCAGTTTTTCCACTGGTGATATGTGCTGTTGGCAGTTCCTTGTCATTAAATCAAATTGAATGCAGCTTCTGGAATAGTTTTTATTGCATATTTTTCTGATCATATTTTCCTTATAGAAATCCTGGAGAGCAAATATTTGTTCATATCAATATTTTGATAACTCTTACCAGGCTTCCAAAAAAGCAGAGTATTAGAATGCATGGATACCTTGCATGCAGGAAAGTGCAGAATATTTAGTTACAGGATCAGTGTTAAAAACTGTGTTTAAAAAGCACTAACAATTCATCTTCCCCAGTCTATTAAGCTATCACTGTTCAACATTTCTCTAGTTTCTGTTCACTTGTGATGCCTTGATTATTTTTGTAGAAATGTTAGACAAAATTGGACAGTGTTATTATTACTTATTGTATTTAAAATTGTTGTGGTTGTGGGAAGTGTATGCAGTCAATAGTAAGCTATAAACAAAAATTGTCACCTCATAACCAATGATAAATACTGTTTCCAATATAGACAATTGTGTACATTCCCAAGTAGCAGCCTGCACAGTTTTAATGAGAGATGGTAAGATTTGATAATTATTCCAGACAGCACTTGACTCTGGAAGTTGTTACACTGAAACGTAGGGACAAAAATCTGGAGCAGGTTGGTACTCAGTCATGAACACAAATATTACAATCTTGCCACCTATTTTGATTTACTCATTTGTATGAAAGAAATAACTTTAAAATCCTATTTTGTGTAACTGGTAATAATCTGAACATTTTTATTTGTGATTTAAATGTCATGTGCTATCATGAGTATCCTGTATACATACACATGTATATATTTGCATACATAAGGAAATTTAAAGTGAATGTGATGAGTGGGCATGAATCATAGATATTAAAGTTATGATTTAATTTGTCTAATATTTCTGATTAGGGAAAAGAAGAAGCAAACAATTGGAGTCCAGCATGTTATCCGTTTATGCATTGAACTTTTATTGAAATAAAGGGAAGCCTAGCATGACAGTTTCAAAGAAATCTCTAGAAGTTCTAGCTGTTAGGAATAGCATATGCTGTTATTACTTCTTTATTTGAATATTCATCTCATCGATTAGTGATTAATTCCTGCAATATGGCTAACTGGATTATTTTTAACAAGTAAAAGATTAGGCATATTTGTTACATTATTTCAATAGCTGGAGAGCATTATATTGTGCAAGAATTAGGTTGTTATTCTTTCTGCTGGAAATCATAGTTGTCCCATAAGTGATGGAGAACAAAACAGTTTAAAGCAGATTAGCAAACAGAATAGGAAATGGACAGGACAAGTAAAGAAATTTAAATATTTCTGGAATATTACCAACTGTATTTTAGACAATGTGAAGTACAGTATCAGAGGGGGAAACAAATGTACAGAGAAATAGCGGTAGATATAAAACTGAGAGGCAATAAATTTTCATGTATTTTGCAAATGAAGTCTTGTAGTCTGCACAGTGATTTCCACTGGGATTGATCTTGTTATTTTGGTATAAAACACCAAGTGTCAACTGGGATTTTCTGTCGGTTTCCAGCCCTTTCTACAATAGGTTGCAAGTCTCAATTTCCTTCTGTATCATAGCTCAAGGTGTGTATCTTGGATGCCCTGGGACTTCTCAAATAGTACTGGACATTTAATTTAGACAGCTGAGCCTAAAATACTAGACTCAACAACACTACTGGTTTATAGTTTTTTTTAGATATCTTTTATGAAAAAAATTATTCAAAAAGATTTTAAAAATAACTGAGGACATAAACCATCACATTATATAGAAACAATACAGATAGCTGTTCATAAGGCAGTAGTGACCTTCAAAAAGAAATTGTCTAATTCATGGGCAATCTTTAGCTGCAAAGGTTAGTCTTGGCCAGAGTAAATATAGCAATGAAAGGCTAGCCAAAGAGAGCAAGACAAAGTATGCTATACTGTCCTTGCAAATATCCGGAAATGAATTAATTGCATTCAAAAGAAATGAGCTTTTTAAGATGAGTTGGAAGAACTGCATTTTCACAGAATCACAGAATGTTAAGTGTTGGAAGGGACCTCCAGAGATCATATTTTGTTAGTTTATTTTCATAATATTACAGAAAAGAATATACAGAGAGCCAACAGCAACAAAAAAATAAAAATTTTTACTGTGTTTTGTGAAAATCAGGATAATCATTAGTCTTTATATACACCTGAGAGCTTTCTGCAAGGAGTACTATCAATGATATCCAAGTCAGATATCAATAGGGAAAATTTCCCATTGCCCTGTTTTCTCTCCATATATACCACAGTTTGAGGTTATTCTTGGGGTTGGAAAATTTTGAGGGCTGAATGCTGAAAAACTAAGTGTTTTAACAAATGTTGTATTGTCTTTCCTTATGTATCAGTATGTGAAGTAATTTAAAAGTTTTTATTTTAATAGATTTAATTCCATGCTTACAAGAATCTGACACAGTCACTCTTATTTGTTCTTTTGAGGTAAAGCTGATGAAGTACATGGGTCAGAAGAGCAGAATGGCCAGTACCAGAAAGTGGGGTCAATAGCATGAAGTCTATTTGCAGAGAGATAACCAGTAGTCTATGCTAGGGGTCAATATTGGATTTGATCTTGCTCAACAATTTTTAATCACCTGGATGATGGGGCAGAGTGTACCCTCAGCACGTTTTCTGATAATACCAGGCTAGGAAGCATGTGTGATAGACCTGAGGGTTTTGCTGCCATCTGGAGGGACCTCAATAGGCTGGAGACATGGGCTGGGAGGAACCTCGTGAAGTTCAACAAAGTGCAAAGTCCTGCAGCTAAGGAGAAATAACCCAGGCATCAGTGCATGCTGGAAAGCAGCTTGGCAGAAAAGGACCTGGGGGTCCTGGAGGACACCAAGTTGAATGTGAGCAAGCAAGGTGTCCTTGTGACAAAGAAGGCTGGTGGTATCCTGGGGCTGCATGTGGAAGAACATCGCGAGGTTGAGGGAGATGATCCATTCCCTATACTCAGCACTGATCTCTAAGCTAGCTGGTAAATCTGTATAGCAAGGTCCCATAGAAATACTAGTTTAAGTCTCCAAAATCAGAGTACGTAATACCTTTCTTCCTAATACTGATATTGACAGCTAATAGCATGCAAAGTAACTTCAGTAAGGAAAGCTTACATTAAGAAATCATAGGTAAACTCAGAGTGGTAAATTTAATCTAAAATTATATATAGATTAATTTTTTAGTGGGGCTTGCTGCAGTAGGAATTTCTGGCTAGCATCTTGGCTTCAATAAAGGCACAATTCCCAATTTTGTGAGAATAACTACTCGAGCTAAAGCATTAAGTATTTTGAATACTGGAGGAGGTGGGCAGTTTGGAAACTTCTTGCAGAGCAAATGTCTTTCTGTGAACAAGAAGATATATTGGTATCAAAAAAACACATCAGGCCTTTCTCTGTTTTCTTGTTTGTAAACCCACTGTTGTTTTTCAAGTCAAGATTTTATTTAAAGTTCCTAATTGTGGAAGAGCTAATTACATATAGTGTGTTAAAGATGCTCTGCCATATTCTCATTTCCTACTAGGGTTAAATTCTAAAGTAATACACTTTCTCTAATTCTGCTAAACTGGTGTAGCATTCTAAAACATACCTCATGGGGGTGGGGTAGAGCTTAGCTTATTGTGGTGGGAGGTTTAATTTGCAGAGAAAATCAAAATTATTCTTAAATCATTAAATTGTGTTTGGTCTTGCTGCTAAATTTGATGAAATAATTCTCAGAATTATTAACCTGAAAGACAGTGAATGAGCAGTGCCACTCAATATCCTGGTTGCTGAGAAAAAAGGTTCCTTGGTGTTGATACAAGGTAAAGGAAAGTGCAGTATGCATTTTCCTTTCTTCATTGGTGTGCTTTGGTTTTGCATACTCTTTTTGTGTAATGTATGGAACAACAAAAATTTCTTTTTCAGTAGCATGTATATTTCTAGCACCGAGAAATGCTTTCCTAGAGCATTTCAACCTTAAACTCTGACTTTATCCTAAAAAAAAATACTTCTAGCACCTGAATGACGTGTTACTAAATAAGAGAAAAAGGAGTGGGGGGCCAGAATAAAAGATGTGTTGCCAGGAAGGCAAAGATCATTTTTGGCCACTCAATCAATTCTCGTCAGAGTTGTAGTTATTTCTCTCTTCATGGCACTGTCAGTACCACTCTTATTCTGGTCTATTATTTCTCAACAGCTTTCACAGACTAGGAGGACTGTACCTCCAGTTTGCAGGTGTCAGAATGGATTTCTCCCAATACATACAGAGCCTTCATTTTGAACACCAAATGAAGCGCAGAACTGGAAAATTGGGACCTTACTTGGTTCTGCTCTGATTCTTTGAGAAGTGCTCCACTGAGACAGTTGTTAGTTTGATCATGTGTTAAACTCTTTTCAGCAGAAAGACAGATCCTGAGTAAACTTGGTTCAGGGTTTGTTTCATTTAAGTATCTGGATTAACACTTTAGCTGCTTTATTGCCTTTTTAGGCGAAGAATGACAGGTAGCTGAGGTTAGAAGGAGCCACTGGAATAATTTAGTCTAACATCCATGCTCAAATGGGAGACAAGTAGAACAGGTTGCTCATAACTTTGTTATGAGTTGTCCAGTTGAGTTTAGAGCCTCTACAAGGATGGGAACTCCAAACCTGTCTGGACAACCTGTTCCAGTCTTTTCTCATCATCACTGCTAAATAGTTTTTCTTATGCTTATTTGGAATTTACTGAATTTCAGTTTGTGCTTATTTCCTCTCATCTGTCACTAGGTGGTACCAAGAAATGTCTGGCACTGTCTTCTTTACCCACCCTCATCAGGTACTTATCTACATTGATAAGTTACCCCCAATGCTGAGAACAGTAAGGTTTAAATGTACTAACATTTCTGTGTTTTTTAGGCTATAGGGATTGCTTCTATAAAAGCAATCTATAAGTTCATCTGGACAACACTTTTGATCATTTTTTTTAAATCTATGGCCACATAAATTTAAAAATACAGGGGATATAAGTCAAAATTAATATTTCTATAATTTTAAAAATGGAACATTAATCTCAGACTTCTAAAGAGAGACTCCATTTTTTTAAGTTTTAAAAATTATTTTTTTGTCTTGAAAGGAATTGCTTTACTACTTTACAGTTTTCAGATTTCTTAACAAAAAGACAGTCAATTAATTGTCTCCACACCAGACCAAACAAAAAAAACCCACTGTATATTTAAATCTGAATTTAAATCCTTATTTGTTTTATTAAAAGCAAATTATACAGTGATCCTTACATTCCTGAAAAGCAGAAGAAAAAGAGAAAGTTAACCAACATCTGATCTTTCTTATACCAATATGGAAATGCATTGCAAATGTAGGACATATTAATTAATATTATTTTACAGAGGAAAATGCTTCTTTACAGTTCCAATAGATATCACAATCATGACCAACTGATGTAAAGACAATGACAAACTAAAGTATATTACAGATATCTGAGGCCAGAGGAGGGTGATTCTATGCAAGAAACGGATCAGAAGAATTGTATCGCACAGTGACGCAGGGCAAGGACCAAACTGAGGCAGAAATACAACAAAATTGTACAAAATTACTAACATACCTATCCTGGATGTTTCTGTATCTGGATGTTGATTGTATTTTGTATTATTTAACTTTGCATATGACATTTTCAGTAGACTTTTTTTCTCCCCCATTATTACTTTACCAGAATGTTAAAACAGTCTGATAAAGCTTTCCCATAAATTTCTATTATTTTCCTATACTTACAGAAGATTAAAGTCAAAAAAACCTTGAACATCAAAACTTTTTAATCATGCTGATAAAAATTTCAGGTCAGTGATTGCAAGCCTACAAAATACAAGACAGGTAAGTGGGGAAAGACAGGTACCCAAGAATGGGAGCTGCTGAATCAGGTCTGTAGGTAAAACAACGTAGCTGTGTACAACTTAAAGCCAGCTGTCTGGGATTCTGCTCAAGGTTAAATCATTTAAAGTGTAATAGATTTATTGTAGCATATATGTGCAGTAGCAAACAAGTCCCATTTCTGTCATCTTTTCCACAAGGCTCAAACTCACTATATTTGTATTCTATTTTGCAACCATGTGGAAGAGACATGTTTTTAAGAAACTGTGGTTTTGTTGTGGTTTCAGACCAAATGATAGTGTGGTGACTGTGTGGATTCAGATACTTAAACATTTTCATCACAAATATACACATTTTCACAAATCAAATTACTGTTCTGTGAGAGAATGTGAAGTCCAGGAGAGACTGGTGGGTCAACACAGAAATTCCAGATATGCCTTGTGTCTCTCTTTAACTGTAAGCACTCTTCTCAGGCATCTCTGGAAGTCAAAGACATTGTCCTGACCCAGTTCCAGGTATGTAGGTCCATGAGTAACTCTGGACACTGCCCATGCTGGGATGGGGTAGAGAAGATCCAAACTTTGACTGGCCTATTCAGATTCATGGGTGGCCTAACTGGTCCTGGCATTTAGACTTCCTCTCCCAAAGGATGTCAACAGTCACAACTTTCACATTGTTTCACAGGCTTATGTTTAAGTTACTTCTCTGTTTAGCTACTCACTAATCTTATAGTGTCAATGAAAGCTTATCCACCTAGACTGAGACTGCTTTCAGCTAAGCTTAACTTATGCTTAACTGCTGCAAGCTTCCATACCAAGCAATTCAATATATCAAGCATTAGTGTTGCTAAGAACTTGGGACATAACTCATCTCAGTGTTAAAAACCTAAAGATTAGTCATCCGAGTTGTCTTTTCAGTAGCTATTTTCTTCACTGACTACAAAATGAGCCATGTTCAGGTATAGGTAACATTTAGGTTTGAAAAATCCCACTTGCAGGCATCCTTTAAGCTTAAGGGAGATCTCAGTGAGGTTTTCAGCAAGTATCCATTACTAGGTTTCTAAGGAAACAGTTGGATTTTTTTTTGTTCTTTGCAGAACATGAAACCCACAGAATTAACTTTTTCCTTTTAAATTCCATCGTTTTCCCTCCAACTGCAAAGTATCTGTTTCATGTAATCCATCACCTCTTTATGTATTCAGATCTTTACTGGTTTCTGAAAGTCTGTTCATGTGGTCATCCAATGGCTTCTCAAAGTATTTTGCCATATATATAGTTTCTAGGTTGACTGTTTACATGCAGCTCACTCCTGAAGATGCTAATCTTCTGACAGTTTAGAACAGTAACAACACATACCCAAATTTTTCATTTATACACATTTGTCATAACCTACAGCACTGAAGAGCATGAAAAAGCACAAGCTTTCTAATCATGGTGACCAGCACTGACCCTGTGCTGCTACTGGTAGATATGCTCTCTCCTGAGCTGCTGAAGTATTTTTTGAAGCTCTTCAGTAGGAAATATTTAAAACTTTTTTCTCTTCTGGATGGAGGTATTGAAGGCTTATGCATAGGAGCTTTCATGCCATCCTAGACCCTCATTTACTGTGTTCTCCTGGGCATAATTCACATTGTAGTATTCAACAAGGACCTTCTCTAATTCTGCAGTAGTGCCATATTTTTGCACATAAAAGTGTTAGTCATTTGTTTAAACAGTTTAAGGCTGAAAATGTCTGGGCTCATGTTATATTGCAAGTGCATGATTTGATATTGAATTCTTACCTTACTTCATAAGATTTAACCTTATACCTTGTACATATATTATGAATTTGCTGCAACAGAAGGGAAGTTAATGTCTTTATATATTTGATGTCTGTGGGTGTAGAAAGTACAACTGCACACATTAGCATTTAATTTCCTCCAACTGCCTGCCAGTTAAAGATCCCTGAGGATTTTGTTTAATTTGTAAGTGAAAGCTGGAAGCCATTCTGCTCTCTCTGTGTCTGTCCTCCACACCAGAGTTCAATTAAACATCTCCCCTATGGTTTCCTTCACCTACAAAAACAAAGCAAATGTACTAACAGGAAAAGGACCTGCATCTGAATTAGACAGGTTCGTGTTGGTTAGGTGGATATATATGCAAGTAGGTAGCCAAGCTGTCATTCCTCACCCTTGGCTCCAGTGAAAATAAATCTCCTCTATTTACTTTCTCTCATTGAATCATCCCAAACAGTATTTTTCCTGTTGATTAAAACAGCTAAATCCTTCTTCTTTGGAAGGCCGGGGTCAATTTTATTTCATTTTGTATTTGTCATATGCTTGCTTAATAAACAGAAAACCAAACATTTTCAGCACAAAAGTACAGCATTTTCACAGATTAGCCTTTTGTATCCTCAGATATTGAGACACAAATGAAAGCTGTTGTGACAAAGAGTGAAAAGCAAAAAAATATACCATAAAATGAAAGATGTTTTAATGGTATCAAAAATTACAATGAAAACTGAGCAAGAAAAGATGTACGTACTTTTAAGAGCTTTATTATATAACAGCAAATTACAATTTTGCAGGTAAGAAAGCTTCTTTAGCTAAAAAATCTGATTAAGCCAATAAGAAATAAAACTTGTAAGATGATCAAAAATATGTCTATATGAACTGAAATGCTTTGCAGCAATAGCAAACTCCCAAGCCACAACACGATAAAGAATTGCTTTCCATTCTGTTCTGTCCTCTGATACTGCTACTGTAGTACCCAACATTTTGAAGTTTGAGTTTGAAATCTGTCTGTATGTACAGGAACAGAAGTATGTGTGTAAATATGTGAGAGGAACAAAAGGGAGAAATGAATGTGTATCATGAGTTGAAAACACCATTACAGTGAAGTTACAGATAACCTTTAGAAATATGTGATCTATATGATGAGGGCTAGAGACACTGAAATGAGTGGAAAAAATTATATTAAGAGCATCTATTTGTGCTGAAAGGAGATGATAAATTGATAACATTCCATCAGTATTTTTCAAAAGCATAAATTATTTGCTGTAGGCAAGAGTCCTATTACTGAGTCTGGACAAAGACTTGAAAAGCTGAAAACAGATATAGAAAAGAATTTTTTTTTTTTTTAAATTGATTTGCTCTTAAGAATGAGAAGGGTTTGAGTAAAAAGAGGTCTTTAGAAGGCTCTTGACATACTTTAGGAGATTAGTATCATTGCTGGTAAAGGTTATTATGTTACATATACTAAATACTGGATTTAGGTACTAGGTTGGAGTGGTGATATTTTCTTTCAAAAACACTGTCAGAGATGTGGCTTGAAAAAAGGATGTTTCCAAGAATCTCGGAGGTGATGTGGTAACCAAAGTATATTGAGGCAAAATACCAGAAATTCAAGGCTAGGAGCAAATTTTTGTCCTGCTGATAGATCATATCTCATTGTTCAATGGATAACTTATAATGTACAGTCTTACTGTCCCCAGTTGTTCCTTAGACACAGATGCTTTTCTTTTGAGTATTAAAATCGCAATCAAATTCTTATTTGGTTTACAGGAAGAGATGCCATCACTCAGGTTTATATACCAACAACTAAGTGTTCCAAACAATCTTAGCATCATGTGTCTTCTTTGCTATACCCCTCCAGAGTCGGATAAACCAGGGCCAAGTAATTTGGGCTCCTTACCAATTTTACTTAACATACGTATGTCTGAAGGAGATTTATCATCCTGTGTGCTAACCATCCTTGAAGGGGCACTTGATCTTTCTTCACCTTGAGTCCAAAGGATGAAAAGATCTCATGCAGAGCCCTTTGCAGCTTCTTTTATGATCTTTTCTATAGGAACCCATTGGGACAGTTTAGAGTGTGGTGTGTTCAGCTGTACTGTTAATTGTATCTGTGACCTCAGTGTGGGCACCTTTCAGTGTTGTGTGCTTTCCCCATTAGCAGTCTCTCTGATAAATTCTGGGTATTTATACATTATAATCACCCATGTTAACCGAGGTGCGTGTTAGCATTGGATATGTCTCCAAGACCCAATCCGTTTGTATCTGAGGAATGGAACAAGACTTTCATACAAATAATGCATGTCTTCAACAGACATATGAACTAAGTGGCACAAATTCATCTGCTTTTATCCTTTTTTAAAAAAGAAAAGACCTCACACAACAAATCTGTTTTGAATGCTGTTATGGACAATATGAAATACTGTCTAGCAGAGGTAGTTATTATCAAAAATAACCTTGTAATATATAACAGATATATACTAGGAGTTAGGGCATGATTCATTCTTGGTTGTAGATGGTGGTCTATACAGTCAGAATCATGATCATAGGATGTTATGTAGAGCAAGCAAAAGTCATTATTAACAGGGGAGATAGGAGGAAGGTATGATTTCAACTAGCTTGCCTGCTACATATGTTCCTGAGGAGAAATTGTTATAAATTATTAAACTTATCAATGCTTATAAATAGCTAAAGGGTTTGTGTCAAGAGGCTATGGCTAGATTCTCTTCAGTGATGCCCAGCAATTGGACAAGGTGCAATGGGCACAAACTGGAACACAAAGTTCTATCTGAACATGAGGAAAACCTTTGTTACTTTGAGGGTGTCAGAGCACTAGAAAAGGCTACCCAGAGAGGCTCTTCCCTTCTCTGGATATATTCAGAACTCACAACCTGATTTAGGCCAGCTTGCTTTAGCAGGGGTTTGGCCTAGATGATCTCCAGAGGTCCCTTCCAACACCTACCATTCTGTTATTCTGTGTGTGAACAGAATCTTCAAGCTTGCCAAAATTACCTGCATTGTTTTTTAACCACACTCACAGCCCAACAAATTGGCATGTTAGATCTTGCATTTGCAGATGTTGGTTGTTTAGTAACAACTAAACACTTGGCATTTAGGCAGGCTGTGTTATTTGCAACTAAGGTGTCAATCTCAAGTCTGACTTCTCTTCCTTTTCAGCTCCTGGCAAAGTTGCTTGGTAGCATAGTTATTTTTGAAAAATAAACCAGGAACAGGTGCTTTTGCCTTCCCCTTTGAAATAATCTCAGATTAACAGCATTGGGTTCTCCAAATCTACATATGGTCTCTTATGCAGTGAACTAAGTGTCAGTAACAGACAGTAGGGTCTCCCCTTCTCAGGAGTGAGCTGGCAAGTGGAGAAACAGTTACAGCCAGGAATGCTGAGCTGAGATTTCTGGAGGGGAAGCAGGGTCTTAGAAATGGTACTGTGATAAGAAGCAGCTAGGCAGTGGAATGGCTGCAAGCACATTGCAGAACTGAGAATAAATATATTTTATTAGATGATGTCTGAAAAGAAGGCTACAGATGCTCTAGCACCTTTTTTTTTCCCCCCACTTGGGGCAGTCTCTACCTAGAAATGATCAGGGCCTCAAAAGATTCTAGTAATCAAATTACAGCAGATCTTAGAAATTTAAACATGATCTTTAGACTGTCAAAAGGTAAATGCTCTTTGAACTGTCTTTATTTACTGTACATCACATAAAAACCCCAGACATTGTGTGAAGTGAAACTCATCTTTTGGGAGCCATGCAGTATTTTGACAAAGAAACATGCAGGTAAAGTGGCTGAAAAACTTATTTTTTTTTTTTAGAGAGGGAAGCAGCAGCAAGGTCCCAATAGAGCAACATGCTCCATTGGCTCTGTTGGGCTGTTTGGTTGACAAACAAGAAGATGAGGGAGAAATACAAGAATTTTCATGTCTATAAATTATTGTAAAAAGGGAAATATTTTTATTCATCTTTGCCATGATGGGTAAGGCAAGAAGTAATAAGCTGTGATTGCTATGAGGAAAGTGCTTATTACACAATAGGAAAAACATAATGGTGAAGATAAAGATGTTACCAAAAAATACTGTTACCAAAAGTTGCATCTCTTTGACTAGAGAATCAGCAGTGTTAAATTCCATGTGTATCATACAGTAGTGTCATTATTCCCAACACATAGGACTCTCTTCATAGGAGACTGTGGATTGTTATACAGTGGAGCAATATTTTAAAACTTCCTCCTATATATATATATTTTGACATTTGATATGAAAAATTTCATGCATTTTAGAAAATTATGGTTTTCAGAAGAAAATACAAAAAATATCTGGAACTTATTGAAATAGTCTGATAGAAATTCCACATTAATGTCATATTTAATATTAAAAATGGAACTTGCATTCTCAAACTAGTCTTCAGAAGATAGCTTGCTGTAAACCATGTAAATGAATTTTAATAGAAAACAAATATTTACTGGCTTGTTATCATCACGGTGATCACCTCACACTAGTCTCCACATTTTGAAATTCCCCCTTGCATTCCTTTATGTCTGGACAGATATGTTCTTTTCTTTTGAAGTAATTTCTTTCAGGGTGAAGAATGAAGACCAGGAATAGCATGCAGACTGGCTGCCATTGGTATCTCACTGAGAATGGTTACTTATTAAATTTAGTAGGCATGTCTGATGTTGAGGAACTTAGCTGGAGCTGAGGAGGCTTCATATATTTGTAACATTGTATTTTGGTTTCCATTCTACCTGATCAATTTTTATATTTGGAATGCTTTATCATCCTGAAAACAGTGCAATTTCATTTCACAAGTTAATTTTCATATTTCTGACATTCAGTGCAATTTTAAGTTCATGGAAAAACTCATCAAAACCTGAGGGTTTTTTTACTATCTTATTTATCAGTTAAAATACAGTAAAATTTTCTCAACCCAGAAAAAATTCACTTTCTTGACACTCTTTTCAATTAGATAAATAATGTATGGGCTTATCTAGTGATATAGTTGAAAAATCCTCTATCTAGTATTGGTGGAAAAAAAAAGTTGCTACCAGTGCAGATCCTGGGTAGGACTAATATGACATTCTTTTTATAGAATTAAGTTACTAAATATGTAAATCCTTAACTGGACTAAGTGTTAAAACAAGGATTATGGAAAAGCTAAAGAATTTGAAACCGGGGAGTTTAATCCCATCTAACTATAGTTTTAAATTGTGGTATTGTTTCCTGTTTTAGAAGTTAATAGATTTAAACTTTATTTTTAGGAAGTATAAGGATCAAATTGAATTATTTGCTGCTACTCATTATGTGGCTTTTGGTAAAGTCTTAAAAGATGAGTGGAGGTGAAACTGCCTTTGAAAGTTCCAGGATTAGGTATCACAAGAGTAAATAAACCCTTTCACTGCTTCAAAACAAGGTATTCTTTGAAGTTATCAGAAAACACTTAAGACTGTATATCTTTTTCTGTGTTTTACCTCTTTAAGGTCCCAGCATAACTAATTGCAAGGTCAACCTAAGAGACAGATCTAATAATAATTACAAGACTACCTTTCTTGGGTTTGTACCCAAGAAAGTTTGTGATATTTCTTGAGCTTCATTTGCCCTACAGATTTACTGGTGCTCCTTACAGTCCTGGTCTTTTTAACATCACACTGGTTTTCTTTTGAAAGGAAACACAGAAGTTGAAGTACTGGGGTTAAAGCCCCAGCCCTGAATGAAGGTTGGCATATGGATGGTGTCCACAATCAGGCAAGAAAGACCCTCCTGATTGGTTCTCACCTGGGGTCTGGCCAGCCTTGGGTGGGAAATGATGAGGAGATCATCACCAGGTGCCCCCACCTTCCACATTAACTTTGGAGTGGGGCAAGAAGCCACCTCTATAAGAGCTGACTCTGCTTGCAGTGGGGTTGAGAGGTCTGCCTATGTAGTGTATGAAGTTCTGGTTATCAAAAGGGCTCCCTGACTCTTCATAGAAAGTAGAGTTCCCAGTGATGGCAGGACAAGTTCAAGACAGGAGAGGCATTATGAGGAGTTCTCCTGGCAGTTACTATATGATTTGGATTGGACTGATCACCCGAGTCCTTCCTTAATCCATGGCCTGGTTTTAAAATCGATTTGCTTCCTCCTTTGTGATGTCATGTGTTGTGAGTGAATACATTGGTCTGTTCACTCCTCCAGTGGTGGGCCACCTTGGATCTCTTGCATTATGATCTAAAACCAGAGGGAGGGATCTGGCTCATGGTCTAGCTGTTATTGACAATATCCTTCTATGTCATGCAAGCAGTCAGCAGAAGAGATGCATAGGAGAAAGATGTGTAGACAGGTGTCTTCCAAAGCATTGCCTTTGGCAACAAAACTCCCAGGAGCACCATGGAGCAGAGAATCTACTTGCCCAATTGCATAGACTGTCTTATTTAGATTTTTTTTTTAATATCTAAACAAAAGAAAAAGATTTCTATTTTGACTAATTTGACCAAGTTGAACATGAGCCAGCAACGTATCCTTTCAGGACAGAGGACTAATAGTGTCTTGGACTGCATTAGGAGGAGTGTTGCCAACAGGCTGAACAAGGTGATCCTTTCCTTATACTCAGCACTGGTGAGGCCACTCCTGGAGTACTATGTCCAGTTCTGCACTTCCTCAGTACAAGAAAAGGGCCACAGAGATGATGATAAAGGGATTGGATCATCTCTTCTGTCAGGGAAGCTGAAAGATCTGTGACTGTTCAGCCTGGAGAGAAGTCTCGGGGGGACCTCATCAAGGTGAGGGAGAGGTTCAGATTGGATGTCTGGAAGAATTCTTTACTGAAAGAGTGGTGAGGCATTGGAACAGGCTGCCCAGGGAGGTGGTGGAGTCACCATCCCTGGAGGTGTTCAAAAAATATGTAGATGTGGCACCTGGGGATGTGTTTTAATGGTTATGGTGGGTGTTGGGTGCTGGTTGGACTTGATGAACTTAGAGATCCTTTCCAACCTTAGTGATTCTACAGTTCTAAGGTGTACAAATATTTGAAGGGAGGGTGCAAAGAAGAGGGACCCAGGCTTTTTTCACTGGTGCTGGGGACAGAGCCAGAGGCACTAGGCACAAACTGAAACATAAGAGGTTCCCTTTGGAGCATTGGGAAACACTTTTGTACTGTGAGTGACTAAGCACTGATGAAATAGGCTGCCTGGAGAGGCTGTGAAATCTCTGCCTTTGGAGATATTAAAAATCTGTCTGGACATCATCCTGGGCAGCCAGCTCTAAGAGGCCTTGCTTGAGCAGGGAGGTTGTACTAGCTGACCTCCAGAGTTGTCTTCCAACCTCAAACATTCAGTAATTCTGTGATTCTTTAACAGTATTTTTTTGCTATTCATTTTCTAACAATCCCATCACCCTCTTTTTCATCTTGATTTCAAGAATCTATCCACAATCACTTTACAATCACTTTTCTATGTGATAATAGCTAATACAGAGCTCAGCATGACTTAGCAGCAGGGTTTTTTTAAAGCATGTAGCTTTGCATTTTTCAACACTTTAAGTATTTAATTCCCCTGTTCATTTGACATCTCCAGCATCTCCTGAAGCTCTTCATAGTATGTGGGTTTGGCTTGACTAGTTGATGATGTGTTGAAGAAACATGTGATGGCAAAATATTTAATATTAAAATATTTAGTAATTTCTTAGTTTAGTAGTTTTGCACTCACACAATACTTTAAAAAGCTTATATCCTTCCTACATTAATCTGCTGACTAAAATTTTCAGTAAATTTTTCAAATTATGATGGTGTTCCTTGTATTTGTCAATCAAAATCTGAAGTGTTTCCAATACTTTAATATATATTTATAATTCTATACTATATTTTAGAAAAAAAAATGCTCTTTGGACTATTTGGTAATAATTATTTTTATGATATATGAATATATCATTAATTGTTAAAAAAATGTACTTGCATATAGAAAGATGAGCTAATAACTTAATAATACTAAATGCCCTTCTCTTCCTACATATTTAGCCAAAGAACAGCTGTATATTTAACCATAATACAAACAGAAACCCCAATAGTTTGCTTGAAAGAATATTCTTTTCCTTTGTTTTACAGATAAACATTGAAATTTAAAAAGGGTAGGCATCCCTGTGGCTCAAAGAAGGAAAATTCAATTTTCTTTCCTGGGTCAAAACCACTATCAGCTGAATCTCGAATGCCTAGGACTTACTTGCTCTAACTTTGAATATTAAAGAAACTAGCAGTGATTATTTCTTGTTTGTTTTGCCACCCACAGCTGAAAAATAGTTCCAAATTTTTATTGAGAACTGCCAATATCTAATTAAATGCAATGGAGTTACCTGACTTTTTTTTTTTTAATTTCTCTGAGTATACAGGAAACTTATTCCCAGCTATTAAGTTTAACTGAGCGATTCCATGGATCAGTCCTTTTGTTTGTTTTTTGTTTTTAGATATAAGCTTGTGAAGGAATTGGCAGACAGTTAAAGGAATTTGGGTAATCCTTAAACACTGCTTTCTTTTGAGAGGTGGAAAGTTTACAAAATTTTTTTAAAAAATAAGGATTTTCTTTCATTTTTTCCACTGGGCAGCAAGAAAACATCCAGACCTTAGGGACAAAATGGCTGATGAAGAATTGTGTTCAGCCCAATGCAGTTGTGAAAACTATGATCTTCTGATAAAATTTTACAAAGTAAAAATCTCCACCCGAAATTGCCACCTCCATTGTGTACTTACTTTTGGGACATTGTGGGCTTTTTGGTGTGCTCTGTGGTCACCTGCAGATTTTCTACCCTTGGCTTATTCATTATGCTGAATTCAATTAGTGATCCCACAAACCTATAGCTCTGTTTTGTCTGATTGATTACAAATAGATCTGAGGGAAGGAACACATTCTTCTTGTAAAAGGAGTGCTAATGGCTGTACTACAAATACTAATGTAACTATTTATGGTGAAGCTTTTCCTGCTCTCTGCCTTCCCTCATCCAAGTCAATGAATGAACTGATGAGAATTCTTGGCAAAATACAAAGGTGATTGTTTTTTTTGTTTTTTTGTTTTTTTTTAAGGCAGAATCAGCATGTCTTGTTCTAAGAAAAAACAAACCAACCACAAACTTGTCTGCTAGAGAGAATTGCTAGCTAATATATACTTATATACATAAAGAATGAAATTATATACAGCTTTTAACAAATCCTAGGCATCAAAGACTTTAACATCAGGCATATTCATTATATGCACAGTTAAGGTTTTATATGAAAAGGTGAGGTTTTAATAGCTGAATTACTCATTTGGAGTTCAGGAAGCATGGGTTACCAAAGATAAAATTCACATAGACAAAGGCCTGAAGACAGTAAATGAAGACAGCTACATTTTAGACACATGAATCCAAAGCATTTTCTTCTCAAATCCATGCCTAAGTGTAGTTTTTTCTATGTATTCTAAAACTATATAGCTTTTGAATGGGCTTGATCCTCATACCAATTGCTACCGTGTGTTTTTCTGATAGCAATCCTTAAAACACACATTTCAGTACTTAGACCCCACAAAAGGGTATCACTTCAGATAGACCTTTCTTCAACATTTCTCTGTGCCAGAGTTCTTTGGCAGAGAATGCCTTCGGTGACTTCCAACCTCTACAGGAAACTGAGAGTCTAATGAATGACTAGGTAGAATTCATGGAATTCAGGACATCAATGCCTATGACTTTTTATGGATATGTTATTCTAGGCCAGGATGATTGATTTTTCATTTATACTTACTGACATGAGTACTGCACTGTTATAGTCCTGTTCTAATAAGTGTTTAGCAGTTTACAAAACATCACTGGGTCTAAATTTACAATTTCTGAAGTCTTTTCTTATTCTTTTTCTTTTATGGATGTATTTTACGCTCTTTGAGGCAGGGACTTTACAAAGTATGTGTTTTATTTTTATTTTCTGTAACACAATATAGCATTCCAGTTTTGACACTTGAGGTCCACCTCTGGGGAAAAAAAAAAAAATTGAATTTCAAGTCTGACTTACTTTGTTTCATCACTTTCTAACTTTGGTATTCATTGCAATGACTGGGTATGCTAAGTGGTTGGTTGAAATTTCTACATTGTGCTTGTAGCTGAGTTTGTGATTAATGGAAGCTGGAAGGATCATGAAACTTACCACACACTCTGTAAATTAGCAATTCTAAAAGTGAAATTAGCAATTTTGGAATTATAAATTCTTAAGAACCTGGTATACACTGTGGGATGCTGTAGAATATGCCTTTTTAGCATCACCACTTGAAAGGGGCACTGATGCAATTAAAACATTGCTGAGAACTGAACATCATGAGCTTCAAAGGTGAAAATAAAAGTCTGTATTTAACAGTGCTCCCTACCAGGCTGGTCTCTGCCACTTTCTGTAATGCTGCAGATAACTAGGCCACTTTCTACACTGGGGTACGTTTTTCCTCTCTGAACTTTTATCAGTCAGACCAATAGGAGTTCAGAGCATGCCTTAGAGCCTGCTTGCTGTGTGTTTTTAATAGGAGTTTTATTTTTCTGAATGTAAAACCAAACAGAAGCAGATTATTATATAATTCCAAGGAGTGTGTTTTATGTTGCTCTTAATGAATAACTGAAGTCTGAAGGTCACTGACACTCATCTAGCAATCAAGAACTGTGATAATAACCTTCTAAACTATGCACTGTTATGCTTCTTGTATAAGTCTGAAGTCTCAAGTCAATTTTTTTTCTTTCTACCTTAATAGAAACAGATTTTCTTTTAAAATGGGTTGGTGGTTTTATTAGACTGAACGTTAACTTAGTGTTTTGTTTCCTTGTCTTTATGTATAAGTCTGAAATATGTTTTAACTCTAATTTTTCATTCATAGTATCACAATTTTTAAGAGAAAAAAGACTTCTGCTATAAATCCTGCTTATATTCTGAGGCCTCAAAAAAGGCATACTGTGTAGAAGAGGTCTCTGCAGAAAACCAAAAGGTCTTGAGTTCAAAACACGTACCATTAGAAGATATGGTATGATGAATTCCATGAGATTTATAGATGTATCATTCTGTCTTGGAGTTTACATAATTCATACATATTCCATAGGGGGGGAAGAAGAAGAAAAAAGGGGGGAAAAAAAGGGGAAAACAAAACAACAACAAAAAACCCCCAAACAATAAAAAGCATGAAGTTGCCAATTTTGAGAGTAAAAGAGGGGCCTTGTTTACCTTCAGGAATTGATAATGGTAATTTCAGGTCTGCTTGTTGCAACACCTTGAGATCATTTGCAGAATACACCACTTAAATCCTTAAAATATATATTTTATATATATATGAAGCTTGTGTATTCCTTCCCCCAGTTTCCTTTCAGGTTATTTGACTAATTTTTAAGTATTAAGTTTTTAAAACCCAAATTAAACTAGATTTCTGCCTTTTTTTGATGAGGTCTGATTTTACTTTAGATCAATGCAGATAAGTGCAATTTTTGTTGTTGCTCTAAACTGCAGCATGTTGAATGGTGGGAGTGATGGCAAAAACTCCTTTAAGTGCTCAGTTTCACAAACTGTTGTTAACAGTAAATGGTGTATATATTTATTGCACAGAAATAAAAGCCTATTTTTTTTTCTTATAGAATAAATAGGAAAGAAAAGCTATTGTTAAAGACTACTTAAAGATGTAGCTGTAACTGGGGAAGCAACAGACATTTTATGAAAATGTATTATCCACTTATGAAATTGCACACCTTCATTACTGAGCACAAAAATCAAAAGACGTGTTGAATAAACCTTTTTCTATCTCTCTGAAGACATAAGCTGCCTTTATTTCGCTAGCATAAAAACATGTTCTTTGGTGCAAGTGCTGGAGAAGAGCTGGAAATGTTTTTCATTACTCAATTTCCAGGCCAATAATTTTAAAAAAAATCTAATTCGATAGTTGAAGATACTGTACCTAATTTTACTGTTTCTTGTAAGTTAAAATTTAAAAGGACTGATACTGTTTTATATACAAAAATACATATAATTTGAACTAGATTGAGTTGGCTTTCTTTGGAGTGATAATGATGAATATAATTTGAATATAATATATTTCAGGTTAGAGAGATTCAGATAATAGTTGAGGTCTCACTTTTTAACAGCTCTGGAGTTTGTGATTTGGAATGTATGCAGTGTAAGTGAAAAAGGTTAAAAGTACTGCTTATTAGGGAACTCTACTTTGTCCAGAGTGACTACACTGTATTAGTATAGAGACATAAATATAACTTATAAAATCTTTAAACTGGATTGGTTTTAGGTCTTAAGTGACTTTCTACAGATTCTTTATCTGCTTGATCTAACATCTTTCTGTACCTGCAAAGGGTGTAGCTATGGCAGGAGACACACACTTGTACAAAGGGAAGATTTTTAGTAAAATCTCTATGGATGAAAATCACATTGACTTTCAATGAGGCTTAAACTGCCACAATCTGATTTTGATAACTTCATGTAATATCCCTTCCTTGTAAGTTTGTCAAAATTATTAATTTTAGAGTCCAATGTGGAAAAATTTTTAGTGGTTCTCTATATCTTGTTGTAGAAAACCAGAGGCAAATGTTCTTTACTCCTAAAGAAGTGATAACCTGGCCCTTTGTTAATACATTGGTACTTTTTTCCCCTCTAGTCAAAAGGGACACATTGGTTTTGAAGAGATTAATTGCTTCTTCAATGTACACAGAACTAAATGGCAGGAGACTATCTTTGTACTATCTTTGTACTATCTTCTGGAAAGATTTATACTTGAAATTTTGCTAGGGGTGTTGGGGATCTCTTCTTATAATCATGTTAAGAGCTACTGTACACTACTTTTTTTTTTCTTCCTTATATTCAGACCTCTTGTGAATTCAAATTCAAATCTCCTGTGAGTGAATGGACAGATTATTTTTCATGTTGTCTAGCACTTAATTTTTTATGCACTCTTTAGTGTGCTAACTTTGAAAAGTCTCTTTTGCCTCTGAGTAAAAGCAATTACTTTTAATTGTGAAATATCTTTTTAATATATTTTACATGACATTTGCTAATTTATGAATTAAAACTGTGGAGTCTGAGTCCCAGCTGTCTTAGCTAAGGGGTTGTTGTAGCTAACTGCTTCACTGCACAAATTGTTTTTAAGGAAAATGTTTTGTTATGATTCATTAGTTGCTAACTGTGATTTAAAGAAAGCCAAAAATGTTTTGTGATCTAATGAGCAAACTGAGATTTCTGTGGTGGGTTTTTTTGTTGGTTTTATTTCCCAAGCAGAGACTTTAATCAAGACACTAGGCAGGAGAATTCTGAAGTAGAAAATGTCACTTTATCCTCCAACATACAGTTGAAATGTACAGCCTATTTGGCCTATGAAGTATCTAGCTAGCTTGTACTTCCACTGCCTTCTACATGATGGCCTCTGACTATTGTCTCTCCTAACACAGATGTGAAGCCCATGGCAGTTATGAGTAACAGCGTTTGGTAATCCAAACTGAACTTTAAGCCACTAGGAAACCTGCAAGAATAAAGCACAGAACTGCAGTGAAGGTAGAAAATAATTAGCAGGGAGACAAGAGTAAGAATTCAGAGGCTTAACTGTGACATTTCTCTCTGGCCTCCAGCAAACCTAGTGCTGCTCTATAATGTCAACCTGCCTTTAGCTTCTTTGTGATTAAGGAATTTTACATTTTTCATACGTATAGGCTGATATTGTAAAACAGATTTCAAGGCTGCGGGTTATAGGAGGTCAGTTCAAATTATGCTATAAGTAACTAGCTTTCATCCTGAAAAGTCACATCCTCAATTTCTAGGTAGTTCTCTAGGTTTTAGGGTTTTCTACTTTTCAAAAAGAGTTATACTATTGGTCTGATGTTTGGCACTACAAAGGTAGAACTTAAATCAAAACCCAAACATTATTAATGGCTAGTAATCAAATATGTGCTATACACCATTTAGCAAATTATGCTAATTTTCTTTCTTTTAAGTGTAGACACATGATTGTACCTGTAAATGCTATTTACATCACTTTAATTCCCCTTGTGTAGACTCAGTGAAGTCAGGAGAATCCGCATAGTAAATTTGCAGGGCTTAACTAAATGTTGTAAGTAAGTGTCAGTTAACTTCTGTAACTTACCTTCATATATCACAAATCAGTCTGATATGAATGCCCCAAACTACTTTTATCAGGACTGTAATTCTGTGATAACACTGCCATGAAATTGTAAGTGCTGTGTCCATTCACACTGAACGTGTGGGTCCTGCCCTGAACCCCTTTTTACACGGAACCAGGACAACTGTGTCTACCTTTCTGTTCATTACAAGTATATCTGGTAGAAATAATTTGTTTTATTTACACTAATGTAGATTCAAACTGGGTTTCTACTTAAATAACTCTGTATCACTCTCTTCTAATCTCATTTTCAGTGTTCCAGAAGAATTACTGCAAAATACATGGTTCAGTGTTTTTATAAACTTCTACACTAAGACTTTTTGGTGCTAAAAGGTCAATTAAAAGTGAGAAGGCTGTGGAAATAATCTCTTGTGAGATGCTGAATTTCATTTCTTTTGACAAACTTCAATTTCTTCATCCCACACATAGTACACAGAGATTGAAAGCCAGAACAAATGTGTAACTGCTTTACTTGCAAGTAAATCTTTCCCATATGTACTCATTTAAAGTGTTACAGGTCTCTCATGTGGACTCTATTCCATTCCCTGTTGACAGCTAAACTTGCAAAAACTGCATCTTTTCATGGTAACAGAAACTCCAGTACTATTACATGATATTTGTTCAGTCTTTGAATATTCAACTGTAGTTATTGTTTCTGTATGAAAATATAGGCTAGGAAGTTGTCATGTGGATCACTGAGTCCTGATGCTCACAGTCCCCAACTGTACAACAGATGGCTGGGTTGGAAGGATCTCACAGAGCATCTCTTCCCCTCTCCACAGGACCCCAATGCTATATTACAAGTGAACATTTTCTTCCCTAAAACTGAGGAGAGTAGCACTATTAAATCATTACAAATAAAAATCTGTTCCCTAGCAGCTGGAAGCAGACTGGGTTTCTTATGATTGACTGAAAGTTTGTTGTTTCAGGAAGCATCCTTCTTAGATCTCCTGATGCTTGTTTTCCTCATTGTTAACTAAATAACACAAATTATACAACTTTATTTTATACTGGATATGTTAGTGCAAACTTATGCTCCAACAGTATAAGTAGGTGTCTTTAACAGCATGAAGCCTGCCTTGCAGCTCTGCACAGTCTAGAGAAAATCTTTAACTGAGGCATCCTAATTTGAGAAAACTTTGATCGTTTTGAGCACGTGGGTAAATTCTAAAACAAACATAAAAAAGCAATGTGTGCACAAATATATGGATGAACACAGGGACTGCCCTATTTCTCTTTAAAGTGTTTGGTTTGGGTTTTTTTTCTTTATTGTTGTTGAGGAATTTAATAAAAGCTTAGCAGAAATCTGTAGTTTCTAGTGTTTCTAATTATGTGAGTGCATTAATTTATTGCAAAGCATTCTATGATCTAAATTATGCATTATGTTTAGTATAGTGCTTTGATATTTAGGCAACATCTGGGGACTTCTGTCATTTATTCTGGCTTTTGTCATTTGACATCATTACCAAAAGTTAGGAGATGGAATCTGTTACTAAATACAATAGTAACATATTGAATGCTCTGAAATTACATTTCAAAAAACAGAAAGCATGTCTTGGAGAGGAAGGGACAGGGTGGGGGCAGGGCTTTCTAACTCTTATTTCTTAAGAGCAAACATATGTTTGTATAAACTTTAACTCATATCTTAAAGTCATGTCAGTGTATACTTGCACTTGTGACATGATTAACTTTTCCCATAGATGAGAGAAAATTGTGGTATTTTATTCCATTTAAATTGGGGTTTTATCACACTTTTTGTTCACCCTCAGTATGACTCGAAAGTAATTTCAGGTTTGTCACATGACATTGTAACACCACAGGCAGGGAAATTCGTACTTCTGTCAGTCATACCAAAAGAAATTTTCTCATTTTCTCTGTATATTTGAAAAGTAGATGGAAAAAACAGCACAGTAAATCAGCCTACCCATTCTGATACTAATTATGAAATACCAAAGCTTGGTGTCATTTACTGAATTGGACCTGTAGGTTTTGTGTAGTACATAAAAGCAGCCACACACTTTGAAGCTGACCAGTATGAAACAAAACTGTTCCATCTAAACTAAACTTTAAAAAGCTCAGTAATCGCAACACAGAGATAATTAGTACAATTATTAAGAACAGATAACAATCCTTTAAAGAGCTATTTTAAAACTGATGTGTTTTCATTTCATAGAATGAGTAGCTTTGTTTCATATAGATGTGTGAATGGTAATAAACATATCTGTAAGCACCATGATGACATAGTAGTCTTGATTTTAATTTTATATTTTTTATTTATATTTTATTTACATATATTTATAGGCACTCTATGCAAACAAACACCCCATCTGTTAATGTTGATTAAATTCCAGTGCAAAAGTTTTGTTGACTTTGTAAAGAAATAGTAAATCATTTGTCAGTTCATTGCCATCTACAGCTTCAGGGATTTTGACAGAATTAATTTTTATATACACTGCATCTAAGATTTTTATTGAATTCATACATACAGATTACATATAGGATCCTGCTG